>NW_005054468.1:1127314-1148654 GCF_000277835.1 Geospiza fortis
TTTGAAAAAAAAAAAAAGGGGGGGGGTGGGAAGTTATTCTCCTTCATCCTTTGAGCTTCATAAAAGCATTTGAGCTTTGGGCATGACTGTGGTGAGACAGCCAAGGCTGGACAGGGGATGGTGCTGTGGAGGGGCAAAGGGCACTCAGTAGAGGCAGAAGCTAAACCTGGGACAGGATCAACATTTCCAGCAGCCCTTCCACCCTCCAAGCTGAGTCATGCTTCTTGGAAAGATCTGCTGGGACTTTTCTGCAGATTTTGGCGTCCTTGATGAAGCTCTGTACAGCAGCTTTGGGTTCCTGAGACCTTGAAATTTGGGAAATTCTTGCTTTTTCTTCACTGGGATGGTCACACAGGAGACTAAAGGAGGTTTTGTCAGATTCCCCTGATTCAACTCTCCCTGAATCTGGATTTCTGTGAAAAGAGAGGTCAGCAGGTGGATAATTCTGCGGCAGAGAGGAAATCAGGCCATGCCATGTGGCTGGGAGGAGGATGTCTCTTGTATTTTTAGCAGTTGCTCTGAGTGGTTTCTCCCATGAATGATGACATTGTGATAAGGTACAGTAGCAAACAGGGTTTCTGTTTGCACTTCTCTAAAGACAGGGCCAAGGCTGCATTGCAAATTTCAGAAAGTAAGATATGTGTTTATATTGCCTTACTGATTAAATATTTGGTGGTGTTTATAATAAAATCTATTTTCCCGGGCCTCTGAGGTTTGACATGAATATTTGTTTGAAGTTTTGGGACATTTCTATCATAATCCCTCAACACAATACAAGTGTATTCAGAAGACTATGACTCCCTCAATTTGTAGAATTATTCAGAGTTCACAAACAAAATCTATTTTGCAACCCTGTACTGTAAAAATTCCTTTGCTGTTTTGTAGGCGGAAGAAGATAAAGTGCTGAGTCTAAAACTGTTCAATATGTCCTGCTTGAAAACAAGAATAATGTATATCTAGGAAGCAGCTTTTTGTCTAGGGGCGTTTTCCTAAAAATTATGCCCATTTCTTCAAATGAAGAATCAGAGCAACGGTACTGGATTGAGGGTTTAATTTTTTTCTGAAATCTCATCAGATAAATTTATTTTGCTTGAATTAATGAATTAATTTTATTTAACTGCTGGACTGTTGTTCATAACATTACACTGTAAAAGTCAAGATAAATATATGCTTGTAAAATTAAACATAAAAGAACAGAAAAAATAATTGTGTTGTTGAAGAAGAGCTGTTTCCATGCACCTTAACAAGAGACACATTTACAGAAGGTTTTATTGAAATGACTGTCTTTTTCCTTAATATGTTTTGGTTTCAAAAATGAAATATTTTGATGGAAAAATGTCTCCCTCTAAAAGATGATATCCTTGTTACTTGAAACCATTGCTCCATTTTCAAGAGAAGAAAGGAAGCCAAACTTGGCTTTCCATTGCTAGGATGGATTATTCTCCCCTTAGTTTCATGCTTTAAACATGGGTTGAATTAAATCAGGGGAAAATAACATGGTAGTTTCTACCTACATGCTAATACAATAAAAACAAAAGGATTAATTAATTCAAACAGCAACAGAAAGCTTTATTGCATGAAGGCACAGCAGTGTGTGAGTATAAATCTGTGTGTAGTAAAAATGACAACTGGGTTTAATGAGTTTTCTACTACTGGTTGCAACAGCTTGGGAAAGGTCATTAAACACGAAGTTAACCAATGCTAATTAGATGAAAGAACAAATGACAGGCACAATTGCAACATGACAGAGTGTGATGCATGGGTGAGTGCCACAGCAGCACAACTTCTCCTCCCAGAACTTCCCAGAACTTGGATCAGGGTGTTCCACAGTGTGATGCTGGTCAGGAACTGCCCCTCGGGTTTGTCTTGTCCTTCAGCCTTCTGCACAGGCCTGAGGTGAGCAGAGTGATCCAAAAATTCACCCAGAAATCTGCCTGAACTCAGGGTGATCTGTCCTCTGCCCAGGAAAATCCTCTGGGTTTCACCAGGCTTTAGGCCAGGCTCTTGGAAGGGCTTTGTACAACAGGAATGTGGAAAATTCTAGAGAGTGGTGGTTTTTTTCCCCAACTACGGCCAAATAGCTGGCCACAGGAAATGTAAAACAATGGCCAATCTACAGCCAAATCTTTGCCCACTGGCTGAACTCAACACCAGCTATGAGTTTTTAGCTTCAGAGATGCTTTCTCCAACCCTGACAAGGTCAGTGGATGACAAGGTCAGTGGTGTAGCATCCATCTGCTGAAAGAAAGATCACCATGGAAGGACCTGGTGCATCTGAAAGAAAGGGATTTCTGAGATCACAGCAGAAGAAGTAGAAATGCTGCATCACAGGCAGCTCATAGGGGTGGTGCTCCTCTCCTTTGTTTTTTTGGCCCCAGTTTGAGTTTTGTATGAAGAGAACACTTAATCCTGCTGGAAAGGGACTTGAAGAGTTGCAACACCCATCTAAGGCTCTCATTGTGTGGAAGAAAGCTCACTCTAAGGGAAAAAAAATATTCAAATAAAGTTTGTGGCATTACTCAGACCTAAACTTCTGTGAGAGAAAGAATTGCTATAGTGAGCTTTGCATCCTCTCCTACAAAAATAGCCAAATTTCTTCTCTTCATGTGAAGGGCTAAGTACTTCATAAATGCCTTTTTGAAGCTGTTTCCCATTCTCTTCTAAACGGCAGCCAGCCCAAGTCCCTGCAGCACAAGGCAGATCTCACCTGAGCTATGAGGAGATTTTGGGAGCAGAAGTAGGTAGGCTGCACTTCAGGCTGGTGTTGGTGTGGTGGAAATGTGATTAGAGATACTGACCTCAGTGCCACTGGGCTTTTCAATTGTTCCACAACATATTTTCAATATATTTGCTTCTTATTCCCTCTCTGATGCTGGAGGCTGATGGGGCTGTTTTCTTTCCTCACAGCTCTGTCACCATCAAACAGAAGCCACATTGGCCTTTTAGGGATATTTTGTGACAGAATAAATCACAGTGAAGGGAAAATTTTGAATACCACAGGAGAGGAGGGGGGAAATGTTGTTGTCCCACTGTAAGGATACACTCCAGGTGTTCAGGACTGTATCCTTACAGTGTGACACACTCCTGCACACTCCAGGTGTGCAGGAGTGCATCACAATAAACAAGGTTCCTGCACACTGGTGTGTTCACAAGTTCATGTACATTTTGACATTACCAGTCCTCAACTAACACAGTTCCATGAGGGATATCTCATTATTGCCTAATGCCAGTATTGATTCTGGCCTCACCTTGCCTGCATGGAACAGGTGAATCTCAAATATGACATTTGTTTCTTTTTTTCATCTATATGGTAGTGTACACATTTGCCTTCTTTCCCCTCACCTCCACCATCCAAGGCTGTCAAGCAGCCAGTGAATCACATTTTTTCATATCCCTTCTGCCTGATGAATGTCTGCTTGTCCATCCCGCCTGCAAGGCTGGCTCTCACTGTAGGCTGAACACAGAAGAAAAATAAAACAAGCCAAAACCAACACCCCAAACACCTCTTCTGGGTTCAGGTGTTTGAAGGGTGAGCAAGGGAGGTCTGATCCTGAGCTCCCTTAATCCAAAGAGTATGTACTGTCAGCTTCAGCAGAGGGAATCAGCAAATCAATGATAATCACAGAATCACAGAATTCACAGAATTCACAGTTATTGGGTTGGAAGAGACTTTCAACATCACCAAGTCCAACCCAGCCCCAACACCTCAACTAAACCCTGGCACCCAGTGCCACATCCAGGCTTTTTTTAAACACATTCAGGGATGGTGACTCCACCACCTCCCTGGGCAGACCATTCCAGTACTTCATCACCGTTTCTGTAAAAAACTTTTTCTTAATATCAAACCTAAATTTCCCTCAGTGTAGCTTAAGACTGTGAACTCTCATTGCCTGAGTTGCTGCCTGGAGAAAGAGCCCAACCCCACCTGACCACAATCACATTTCAGGGAGTTGAAGAGTGATAAGGTCACCCCTGAGTCTCCTTTTCTCCAGGCTGAACAGCCCCAGCTCCCTCAGTCGTTTCTCACAGGGTTTGTGTTCCCAGCCCCTCTCCAGCCTCATTGCACCCTCTGGACATGCTCCAGTGTCCCAGATTCCTGCCCAAACTGAACACCCAGAATTGGACACAGCACTCGAGGCATGCCCTCACCACTGTGATCTGTATTTTCAGAGAGGGGCACACAGGCGAAGGAGAGAGAGGATAAAGCATTGCTGGACCATCAGATAACTGCAGTCTTGTGGTGACGCAGGTGAGAGCAGGACTGCGAAGCACCGAGGTGAAGGAAGGAAGGAGTGAACACATGTATGCATGCCAAGATGCTTTTTTGACCCAGGAGGGGCCAGTAAGAGTGTCAGGCAAAAACTCCTGGGGAGGCACTTATAAAGGGGAAGGGCGTGATGGGAGGAGATACAAGGGAACCAATGAACGAAGCCCAGGGGAGGAGCGAGGGACACAACTGAACCAATAAGGATGGCACACAGGAGGGAAAAGGCTCAGGAGACAAATCATATCTTAAGCAAGGGATGATTGACATAGAAAATTCTCGAAATAAAAGGGGGGGGTGGTTACAATGATGGACAGGTCACTGGCGGGAAAACAAGGGACAAACAACTCAGGATAAACCATTATGAGGGAGAACATGGGGGGAACCGAGGGTCAAACAATAACCTTAACTTATAAAAAATAACCAACTTTACAATAAAACCTGTATAAAACACACAATGCTACAGATATCCAAGAAAAATGCTGTTTGTGAGGGCACAGATGCCAAAATCTTGGCACTGCTGCTTGTGGCTGTCCCAGCACAGCTCTCCCGACTCAGTGACCGCTGCCGTCCCTGTGCTCCTGTTCCCCGCAGCTGAGCTGAGCTCACAGCCTGGCACAGGGGATGTCTCCTCTTGTGAAACAGTATCCAGCTTCAAATGTCAGATGGTGAGGTAATCCCTATTCACGTTTGTTTGTTTCACCTTTGAAGGGAGAAAGAGGAGGAAGACATCTATTCCTGTAGAATTTGTCATACATGTAAGGGAAACGATTTACCGCCCCTGTCTTTCTCAAAGTTGGAGTTAATATTTTTTTTCCCAACATTTTACAATCATCTCAAAATGAAAGAGGCTTTATGCCATTAAAATCTCAAGGTAATAAAATGCTTAGTATGAATCTGGGATACCTTTTGGTGA
The DNA here is from genome assembly GCF_000277835.1 of Geospiza fortis. Taxonomy (NCBI): domain Eukaryota; kingdom Metazoa; phylum Chordata; class Aves; order Passeriformes; family Thraupidae; genus Geospiza; species Geospiza fortis. The sequence continues at coordinate 1,132,495 of NW_005054468.1, forward strand.
GTACTTCATATTCCCTCTCATCATAAAAATCTCTGCTGCATTGTTCAAGGAGTACAAGGAGGTCTCACTGTAAAACACCCAGAAGCTCTGGCTTTCCTCTAGGGTAAAAAAAAACCCAACAAAACAACAAAGAAGAAGAGAAAAAAAAAAACAGTGAAGAAGGCTTTTATGTAAGCACAGATTGCTTGCAAAGGGAAATGGATATTATTTTCTAGGCCTAACAGCGCCATTAGTAGAATGGTATTGGAAAAAAGCGCTCAGAATGTTCCCATTTTCCAGCTCCCAGAGAGCTTCTAGACTATTTTGTATGGCCCAGAGATTGTATTTTGTGAAGTAACAAGTACAAGATAGCAGCCTGACACGACCTCAACAATGCTTTTAAAAAAGAAAATCAATTTTCTTTAAAGAAGAGGAAAAAACTCTAGGAGATGTGTAAAGAACTGATGTGTTTGTTCCCAAGGCAAGAAACCAAAAATATCCCAAGGAATGAAGAGATGGCAGGAGGAAAAAGATGTGCACAGGTTAAATAGCTGTAAAATAAATGTGAAATAGCTGCCTTCCCCAGCCATCACTGGTGACTCAACAGGGGACCTCAGAATGAAAAATTTAATGGGCTATTGATTGTGAGTGGAGAGATCCCTTTACAGGACTGCCACAGGTTCCTCCTCTCTGCAGGTTAGCCAGAGGCTGAACCTCTAAAATCATCTTTGGTGTACAAGGGCAGATGTTTATCCACTATTAGTGAAATCCCCTGAAGAAGGTGGAAAGGAAAATGCAATTATTTTGTGCTACAAAGGCAATGACCTTGGAGATGGAAGACAGCCTTCCTTTGTCAGGTGAAGATAAAGAATGCCCTGGTCACAGCATGAAATAAATGAGTTTAGAGGAACCTGGATACCCACCAAGGCAGTGAATTGTGGGAAGTAAACATCTCTTTTAATTTAACCATCTTAACCACAAGTCTCATTTCCCAAGCAAAATGAAAGCAAGGTCCACAGAACAAGGAGCCAAATAATACCAGAAGCACAAATGGCAAGTAGTGCTGATGAAGTTTTAGAGAAACATATCTGAATTTACAGCTTTTGAATAAATTTTATATATATTCACCACTTCCCCAAGCAGAAGCTCAGGTAATTTTTGGAACATGAATGACATGTTTCTGACTGTTAAAATTTCAGTAGTTTTACAGAGCCATTAAAAGTGACCAAGCTGGTGGAGGGAAAACTGTCTTTTAAATCTGGCAGGTGTAGAAAAAAAACAAGTAAACACCTTCCCGTTGTAATCTTGACTGCAGCTCAGCCTAACTGGTGTTGTTCTGCAGAATATTAAGTTTTCAGTGGGTGGACACATCATTCCTAGTTAATTCAAGGTTTTTACAGTCCTGGGAGAGCCAAAGAACCAGAGCTAACAACTGTGACAGTGAACAAAGCTGGGGAGAAACCTTTTTTAAGTTTAAAATCTCCCCAAAATTTCAAGCAACCACCTTAAAGCCCCTCTGATACTACAGAAAGCAGTAAAATAATGAAATTAAGTCCTTCTCTGGCCCCTGAGGATCAGTCTCTGGTTCTCTGATGGAGATTTGCCTTTTTGCTGGGTTTTTTTCCCGCATTTTTTTTCAACAGGGACATCACAGCCATCATTCCATCAAGAGGGACATCAAATTATCCCTGAAAATCCACCCAGGGCTGCAGTGTCAGCACAAGTTTTGTGTCTTGGAGGGGTGGATTGATGACACAGCTTTGGAATTTTAGGGGGATCATTCCTGGCTCTATAGTCAAAAAGGTGGAGTTCCCCCTTAAACTCTAGATAATGTTTTACTGTCACGAGCAGCTATGATTTGTCCACAGTTTTTATACTGAATTTTTTTTTAAGGTTAAAATGCATTTTTATCAATGCTATTGTTATAAATCTGTAATTGTTATGCTATGCGAGCTAATGAAATAAGCCAAATTCCTTTATAATCCAAAAGCCAAGCTCTTAATCAGTGTGAGGCACATGTGAATTAATTTATTTCTCAAAATACAATTCCCAAGACCTGTGAGTTGCTCCTTACAGGCCCAGCTGGAAGGAAAATATCTTCAGGGGTATCTTTATCTGCCTGCAATAATTCCAATGATCATTGGAACAATCACTGATACGAGCAAGATTACTCCCAAGTAATGTCATGAGCATAAATCAAGGCAGTTGACACAAGTGCAGTCTGACTTAAATCTATACATCAAAACCAAGAACACAGAGCCATAATGTGCTCTTGAACAGAAGACACAAGCAAGATACACAAAATTTTATGGCTCTCATCCATTTTAGAGAGATTTCCTTGTGCTCTGTGCACGTTTTTAAATTTACATGGTTTCTTTTTTTTTTTTAACTTAGATTCCCCACTGCTAACCCCATGTTTTAACTGCAGCCAAATTCTGCAGAGCAAATTAGAGGTGTAAATGTGATAAAATGTTAGCATATAATGAAAGCAAGATTCTCAATTACATTTTGCAAACTTGCAAATTTTGTTACTTTTGTAGTTTTTCTCCTTTTTTAATGTATCTGTCGCCTCTTTTAATGTTGTTTAACATAACTGATTTTCAGAAGCAATTTAGCTGATAAAAATATGTACAAAGATTAATTGAAGCACTTGGAATAAAGCTTGTATGCAAAAACCATTAAATAGTGGACAGAAATTTAACAACAGCCACGTTTGAATTAGACCTCAAACCCCAGGTACTCATCAGCACAAAAAATTATGCACAACAGGCAGAAAACAACACAGGCTTTTTTGGCTTCTTACCAGGGATAACTACAATAGGAAACAAAATTGAATACATGCACATCAACACAAATGTCAGTGGAACCAACCTAGGTGAAAAGTTAAAAAAAAAATTGTCTACATTTTTTAACAAGAGTTTACTAGAGGGTAGTGTAAGTTTAGCAATTTTCCTTCAATGTTATTTTAAATGAAAGGTCTTTGTGAGCACTCAGACTTCTTTCTAACACAGAATTTTTTCACATTTCTACATCCTTTTGCACAGGAAATGAACAAGGCATCTTAATTTCTCTGTCCACCCAAACAAGATGAAAACATTGCCCACTATGAGCATGGTGGTGCACTTTAACAGCACAGAGAAGGACAGAAAGGCCTAGAAAAAAAAATGCAGTCAATATTCACATTATTAAAAAAAATAAAAATTCTTTCTGACTCTTAATTTTTTTCTGTGCAAAACCAGCCACAAAAGTTGTTGACACATAAACTCTATATTTTAAAATTCCCCAATTTATTTCAGGAATGTTTGCAATATTTTTCAAATTTCAAAATATGAGGGAGAAAAGTCTTTGGTGTGCTTGAAAGGCAGAGCTGTACCAGAAGAAATATTAGCTCACTATGACTTAGGAGGAGTAGCACAAAACCCTTTTTTGCACTTGATCCTGAGTGACAGCATAGCTGCATCCACACAAAATGTTTATTTATTATAATATTTATTAATATTTAAACTATTCTAATCCCAAGTGGAAGCAAATTTTCTCCCTGGTTCTACAGGAGGAAAGGAAAAGGAAAAAGGGGAGAAGGAGAAGGAGAAGGAGAAGGAGAAGGAAAAGGAAAAGGAAAAGGAAAAGGAAAAGGAAAAGGAAAAGGAAAAGGAAAAGGAAAAGGAAAAGGAAAGGAAAAGGAAAAGGAAAAGGAAAAGGAAAAGGAAAAGGAAAAGGAAAAGGAAAAGGAAAAGGAAAAGGAAAAGGATTGGATTTTGAGAACTGGGCAGATGTTTGCATCCCCCAGTAAGGAAAAAAATCACTTTCAACCCAGTCAAATAAATATTCTATGACACTTTAAAATAGTGTTAATGAAGTTGCTGGTAATATGAGAAAAGGTGATGGTTAGCCCCCTTCCCCACCCCACCAAAGAAATCTCCCTCCACACCAAAAAAAAACAACAACAACAAAAAACTCACCGAGAAAACCCACAAAGAAATAAAAACAAAACAAAACAAAAACCAAAGAAACAAAAACAAATCACAAAGGAAAACACCCAACAACTGGTAAAATCAGATGACTACAACTTGGAAACCTAATAACACAAGTTCTGTCCTCTCTTACTGTATGGACTTAAATAAGCAGATCAGTCTCAGGACATAATAGAAAGTGAAGATAATAGCAAACTTACTTTGCCTGGTATCAAAAGTTCAAATGCCTTAAATATCAGGCTGTTTGTTCAAAAATGTATATTCCACCTACTGTGGGCTTGGGGCTTTTTTTCCCAGAACTGTGGGGTTTTTTCCCCATGAATAATATTATGGGTGTTTTTGCAATGTGCAGCAAAGAATGGCCTGTCTGTAATATACAGAATATTGTTTTTTGCCATTACTTTGTATGGGTCAATCAGCCCAAGAAAGCAGAGCCTGTTTATCTGCAGCTCCAAAGCTCTGCTGGCATCAGAGTCCAAATATTTTTCTCTACAAAACTCATTAAGATTTTCCCCTTTCCCTCAAAACTGTGAAATTCTTTCTTTTGGTATGCAGGTAGCATTGTTGCAACAAATCCTTCTTTTGGTATGCAAGTAGCATTGTGGCAACAAATCCATGAGGCTGTGAGGCAGCAGGGATCAGGGAGATGCACAGGGTTTGAATTTTGAGACAATTCTACTTTATGCAGATAAAGGGACAATTAGATCTTGATAAATGTCATTGTTTTAAAGAACAGATGACTTACATCAGTGAAAAAATTATCCTCAGTTTATGTGTGAAAGACAATATCTATGTTCACTGTCCACAAGCTAATCCTGTTTTTTTCTTTGTCTTTCTTTTTAAATGGTTACTAAAATTAAATGGTTTGTTTGTTAGGATGATAATAACACTCAGTGTATCCTATAATTTATTATATTCTGCTGGTTAGGTGCTTTTTTGGGGTGTTCTATTTGAGCAAACTGGACATTTACTTGATGCAGAGACCTGTATTTCCTAGACCAACTTTCCTACCAAAATTTATGAAAATTTTGCCTTGCCTAGAAATCTGAAATTACAGAAAATATAGTCTCCTCCTTGGGAAATCATTATCAACTGGCCATTTTAAAATAATTTAAGTGACTTGTGCTCAAAGACAAGCATGCTCTTGACCTCTAAGGACTTAGATGTACTTTTCTTTAGTGCTCACAAAATAAATTTTAAAAAAAAAAAAATCATAATTTAGTGTGAAAATCTTTCAGTGACCATGAGGATGCAAAGTTGTGCTCTTGCCCACGGTGTTCCCAAATGCCACGAGCCAATCTTACTGGCCACGAGCACCTTGCCATTCATTATTTGGCATTTCACTGTGATGGGGTTTAGGCATCAATGGCAAAATGCTCCAGAAATTCTCTGCTGAATGCATGTTGTTCTTGCCAAATTCTGTCAAGTCTGTGCTTTTGGAAAAGTCACCCACTGATCCAAACTGATATTGCTGGGATGGATTCCAGGGGTCTGAGCTGGTCCAGAGAACAGTGCTGCCTTGTCCATGCTCTAGCACCCCTTCCCTCTCCATCCCCTAAAGAGCAGAAGAGAAAAAAGGAAAGAATCCCTGAAATTGTTAACATATGAAAGATAACAACTCTGAGCCAAACCCTCAATCTATTTCTTCCTTTGTTAATTATAAAGGAGCAGAATAGCTGGCATAAATATCTTGGCTGAGCTGTGAGTCCTGTGATAGATGATCTTCTCTCACTAGCCAATGCACTCATGTTTCCTTCCTTCTATATTTTGCCTTTTTACATATAATCATGTCTTTTACCCACAGTGTCTCTTTAACATGAAATATACTTCTGTGAGATGCATATGAGCAAAAATAATTAAACTGGATGCCAGGGGAGTAAATTCTAAAATTCTATCACTTCTTTGGTGTTTTTTTGTTTGCTTTTTTCTTTTTCTTTTTTCAACTGCTTCATCATTACCAAGTATAATTTGTTCAAATATTTTGAGGATGGTCTGGGTGGCTGTTGCAATCAACACAAGTCAACATCATGGAAGGAAATAATTTGTTTGCTTCAAAGAATGAAAGATTTAGCTTTTCCAGGCTTGGGTCATCTGCGTTATAATTTGTCTTTTTTTTTTTTTTTTTTTGGGGGGGGGGGGGTGTTTGTTTGTTTATTTGCTTTATTTTTTCCGTACAGCCATCATTGACCAGTACAAGGCCAGCATTCCTGAGAAATCACAGCACTTGGAGAAGTGGGCTTTCATGTTCTGTGGCTGGAATCAGCCCCAGGCATGGTTTTGGGCCATGACAATTTATGACTATTTCTGAAACAGTGGAATGCTACAGAAATAAACAAATCCAAAAAGAAAAGAAATGGGGAGGAAAAAAAAGCCTAGAAACTGAATTTTACCATTGTAAGAAATAACACTTGAGGCTCTGTTTTGTGTTTTGTGCAAGACTGAGTTTTCCAGACCTTTCTAAGCTGAGTTGTAGTTGATGGGATATAGGGATATATCCTGGTTTGGATATAAGAAAAAGGAAATCTTGCTATTCTTGCTCCTTTTCTGTGCTGATTTAAAGTCTCAGTCAATAATTGATTTATTTGGAAGTGAGGGAACTGGAAATGAGTGTCAGATCTTAGATTGTTTTGAAAATCAGTTAAAGTCCTCTTTTTGAAAAAAAAAATTGATTCAGTGTGGAGATTTGACAGACTGCTCTTCAGGGTAAATCACACTGGTCCCACACATCTTTATGTTGTGCATTCTTAGGAAACAAACTCTGACCTCTCTTCCTTTAACTGAACTGTGCCTTTCCTTCTGAGCAGAGCTGGAATTTTTGCTGTCTCCTGCCCTCCTATGCTGTTGATCTGGGTTCCACCAATGCACACTGTTAGACCCTGAATGTTGTGAACTTTGGGAGTGAAAAATAGAGCATTTTATGCTGGGGGCTGCCCTTCAGGGTGTGAAGTAAACACCAGAGCTCACTGGGCTCTCGTGAGCTTTAACCAGTGCCTCTAGACTGCCTCTAAATTCACCCCTGCGGCTTGAGAAATGCCAACAGTAGAAAAATGATGCGCAGCTCCATATTAATTTTTTTTTATTTCTCTCAGGAGCCAGAGCATCACCGGCTGTGTCCTAGAGCTGACTGCCTCCATTCATCCCAACAGCAAGAGGAGTGCATGGATGGTTCAAGACCAATAAATTCTTGCCAGACTTACTCCTGAGACATATATTACCCCTTTTTTCCCCCATACTTCTTCTACTCATGGCACAAACCCTGCATAAAATGAAAAAAATAACTCTAAATGAAAAGAGAAAACATCAGGAAAAGCAGTGTGGGGCCAGAGCAGCAAGGCACTGCGAGTGAGGTGTCAAAGAAAGTGGATAAAAGCACATACAAGCTCCTGTGTTGCCTGGGGTCTCCAGAGAATTCCTTCACCCCACATATTTTGTTGCGGTGTGACCGCTTTTCTGTTCTTAGTTATGATCTGTGTAAGTTTATAATTCAAGTTGTATTTTGATGTTAATGTTCTATTCAGTTGGTAGGTTCGGTTTCCCCTGTTCTGTCTTTATAATAGTTCTGCCTAGGGCTCCCTCTCCACCTCCCCCTCCGTGATATGTCAATCCCCTGGTTGCCTAGGGAACTCCCGCCATTTTGTATCAATTATTATGTCAGTCTTGAGTCCCCTCCTTAGTTGCCATGGCTTCTTTGTAAACCCCTCCCATGTTTCCCCGGTAACCTCCCTGTCCAACACTCTTTGCGCGCACCCCGTCCATAGAACCTTCTACCCTGGGCGGAAGGTGATTGGAGCAGGAGTTGCTGCCCCTCCCTAACAAGCCTCCTATTTGTTTCTATGTTAAATCAATCACTCAGTTTTCTTATGTTACTGGCCAGGGGGTGGGTCGCTCCGCCCGTCTGGAAGCTTTTATAATCGTGTGCAGGTGCCCGCGCCCCTGTGCAGATCTGTGTAGCCTTGCTGCTTTTGTGGTTAAACAGGGATCCTGCTGCGGAGACATGCCTGCTTCCTTATCTTTCTTCGTGCCCGTGCTTCGCTGCTGCCTTTGTCTTGCCTGGCTACCAAGGTGCTGCATTCCCCGCCACAACGCGAGGGAGAGCGCCTTGGGCAGCCACACGCCCCGCCTGCCTCCTGCCGGGAGCCAGGGCTGAGCGGCCGCGTGGCTGTCACACCGAGGCGGCCGGCGGGGCTTTTCTGTGGGCTAACTCGGGCTTAGACTTTCACGCACCGCAGCAATATTTCATTTCACATTTCCACCTATTTTTCTGGCAAAAAGAGTTTGCATTCTGCTAGAGACAAGCTGAAAAATTATCTGTGGGTGGGCCAGGCTCTATCTTCTCAACTTCAAAACCAAAAATTTAGGATTTTAGTAAAATACACGTGTGTGATTTCTCCACCAGGCTCTGGAGCTGGCCTTAATTCCCATAGCCGTGTCTTCCAGACAGGTGAAAGAACACTATGAGTCTCTGGAGGAGCTCATACCTGTGGTGAAGAAAAAACAAAAGAATGGAGGCATATCTTGGAAGTTTTTGTCAGTGCTTAATGGTTAACTGGTTTAGGTAAAAGAGGAATGCATTTCACATTAAAAAAAAAAAAAAACAAACAAACAAACAAACAAAAAAAAAAAAAAAAACAAAAAACAAAAAACAAGCAAACTGAAAAAACCAAAAACCCAAAACAAAAAAATCACAAAACAATTTAAAAACCCAAACCCAAATTAAAAAAAAAAAAAGCTCTCTCTGCTGGAGAGCAGCTGACAATGTGTTGTGACTTCATTTTGCAGTGCAGACAAAAAGGGAAGGATGCATGCTGGGAAGATGGTAGAGGTCCCTCTGGTGAGGAAGAAAACAAAAATCGTGGAGAATATTCTTTCTTCAGTGTTTTCAGTGAAAAAGCTTTGTTTTATGGAGCAGTTTTAAGTGCTCAGCGTGTCCTGAGGACATTTAGGGTGTGCATGCAAAGCACTGATCCAGGCAAGGTGTTTTGAACCAGGTTAGTTTGGATGGAAAGACACACGCAAAAATACCTCCCTCTTGGATGCCACCAAGGCTAGCTACATCCCTAGAATACACACCTCTGAATAGGAAGGGAAGGCTGAAGAAACAACCAAAATCTCAAGGAAGTAATCTCCTAGCCCTGTAAGAGAAGGCTGGATTCAGGCTGAGATCCACTGCCACAGCCGCTCCCAATTCCATCCCTCCTTCTGAAAGAGTTACAGCAATAAAATGACATCCAAGGGGCTGGGAACAGAGCGCAGACCTCACCTTGGCCTCTGTGGCCCCCGAGGCTCTGTTTGTTCTTGTGGCAGTGCTTTTGTGGAGGATGGGATGGAGCTGAGCTGTTTGAAGCACCCAGAGCAGAGAGAGGGAGTAGAGCAGCACCAAGATAAGAGCAGGAACCTCAACTCCTGCTGCTTGAGGGGTCAGTGTTTGAAAGGAGAACAAAAAGACGAACTCCAGAAGCAAATAAGAGCCAAAGCCCTGAAAATCCCCAGCAAAAATTTTATAAATTTTGTATATTGGAGTTTTCTCTTTGATGGTTGGGTTTTGAAGGAAAGCAGTGGGCCTGTAAGTCGTGAGGGAGAAAGTACAGCTGGAGAGAAAGCCAAGAAGAAATGCATAGTAGAGGGTTTTATTTAGAGTTTTAAGGACATGGGAATTCCAGGGAGGGTTGGGACATGGGTTGACCAGACCTAAATTTGCAGCAGAAGTCTGCCACAATTGCTGCAATGACAGCCAAGAGTGGTGCCAGATGAAAATAAATATTTGGTGTGACGGCAAAAATGAGATTAAATAGTTGTGAGTCACCATTGTATGGACACAGGTGCAAGCACTGAGCATCTTGAGCCCTTTTTCTCAGGTTCTGCACAGGCCATCCTGATCAGCCAGCTGTCTAGGGAAGGCCCCATCTTAAATGTCGTATTTATAAGTGGTGCTGTAACAAAGTGGGTGGGAAATCATGGTTTTCCCCCAGAGCTTCATTTATCCCTATGGTGGTGATTCATCTTAATGAAATGTAGAAATTCACCCACACAGAATTGCATTTAGAGAGTACCACCAGTGGGATTTTTGAAATCTAGCAGGGAAAGCATAAATGAATGGATCTAGGTTCTTCTTGGGTAGCAGTGAGGGGAATTCATTCTTCAGAACGAGTACGCCTCTTGCTGCAGGGCAAATCCCATCAGGAAAAATTAAGGGTGAGCTCTCCACAGGGAGAAATTACAGAATTTCATGACCTTATTCTGCTGAGATACTACAGCTCCTTGGGATACAGGCTAGGTTGGATACCCACAAAATTCTGAGGAAGTGATACAGTAGATATAACAAAATAAAAAAAAAAAGTAACTTTTGGTTTCCTTTTTGCTGTCTCCTCCCTTCTATGCGTCCCTTCTGTTCTTCAGCACACAGAACATCTATCACCTCTGTTCTTGCATTGTAACAATAATAAAAGGTGTTTACTTCAGTTTTCAGGCTTCTCTTCTAGTGTGGTTGTTCTTTAAATGGAAAATCTAATCCACAGAGAAGTTCTGTTGTCTCCATGAAGGTCAAGCTGATAAGTATGACATTTAAAGATGTAATTCCAACAATGCCAAGAGTCTGAAAATGAAAAATTTTGCAAAAAAAATCACCTCCAGCACAATAAAAATCTGCTTGGATGAAATGCTGTGTGGTGCCTCTTCAGGAAAACCCTTCCTGGAGTTTCTAAAGGTCTCCGTTAGACCAAGTCTGTGCAGTAAATTTGGAATATTCCCTTGGAGAGACTGGGACGGTGTTGTGTAAACACATCCACGTGCATCCAGTGGTGCAGGAAGGCCTGATGGAACAAGTCTGAGTAAATATATTGAACATAGTTATTGGTAATAAAAGTTAAGGATGAGGCTGAATGCCCATTGAGGGTCTGGTCCTTTCTGTCAAGTCCCCTATTTCCACACAAAATTATTTTCCCAACCATTTTATGATGTTCAGGAAAAGTATTCAAGAGGGATTTTGTGAGAGAATTCGTGTTTAGATCTCTTTCAGTGCTGGCAAATGGTATCATTTAAATTGTTTACACATGGGAGGTGCGAGATTTCTGTGCCTGAAAATTCATTTCTTTGCTTCCAGTGATGGAAGTTGGCAAGTGAAAGACACCACCCCTTTTGCAGACTTTGTGGACTTGTTTTCTTGTGGGTTTCTTTTGGGTTCTTCTTCTATTTTAAACTGTCACAGCTGCTAAGAAGAGCATATTTGCAATGTTCACGAACACCTTAACATGGAAATGAAAGGATAATTAAGAGAAAGGGGGATCATGTCACATGTCCAAGGCAAGCCACCATGGCCCAGAGCCTATCAAACACAAAATCTAAGTTCTTTTTGGTACCAGTATATTACATTACCGCTCAGGTCATGAAGCACTCCAGTAAGCTTTATGTTTCCTGACACAAAATTAAAATCGAATGGTGCCAAAAATGCCTAAAAAACCAAGATGTTGAAGCTTGAGGAAAACCTGAGTGAACAGGTATACAAGTGTGTGTGAACAGAATGCAGACCTGACTTACGTACAGTTGTATGTGTTGTAAAGTCAGATAAAATCAGGCCTTGACCAGTTTCTGAATAAAGCAGGACAGGAATAGAAGTCATGTCCTCTTTGACAATACTGGTCCAAATCACCTCTCAATCTTCTTTTTTATTGAAATACACAAATCAGATCTCCTCCAGGTTTTCATGTAGGCTGTGTCACACACCACAGCTGGAGTTTGGAATTTATTGAAACGGATGGATCACTCTGGCATTAGCAGCTTTTCAAATGTTACCTTTTCCAGGCTGTTTTCCCTCTATTTCTGGCTGTGGTCAGATTAGACATTCCATCCCAAAAATCATGAACAACCTAAGTGAGCACTGGGAGAATATTCTCAGTAAGACCCACAGGTGACAACCACAAGATGTTTAGGGCAAATATGGCCAAGTAACACATTTTGGCACAGGGTTGAAGCATGTTGAGAGGAGATATCCCACCTTTGTTCGGAGGGAGGAAGAGTACAGACTGACTTTTTAAAGCTTGTGTGGTCCATGTTATTTTTTTTTCTGAGCTATGTCAGGTTAACCAGGAGGAGTAACACATCAAATAAATACAGATTGTTCGTTTCTGGCATGCACTCAGCTCCCTTACAAAGCACAACATACAAATTGTTTCCATGTTGGAAACCCTGGATCACCCAGCAGTATTATTTACCCTTGAGAAATGCAAGTGGTAAGTGGCCAAGGACTTCCTCTGGGCACTTTGATCTTCTGGCTTGGAACAAAAAACTTTCAGAAATACATAAAATGCACTAGAACCTGCCATTCTGGAGCAAGTCAGTGAATCTTCACACAAAGTACCTATGGACTAAAGAATCAGAAATTATTTACATAATTCCTTTTTCCTGTGTATAATTCCATTGTCTTTAGCCATAGTTTACTGGTGGAAAAAGAACTAAAAGAGGATTCTGAGCAGTAGCAGATAGAGATTTGCTCTTCCTGCTGTGTTTCATGCAAATTTATTGTATGGAACCTTGCAATCCACAGGTCAGATTAATGCCAAATGAATGAATTTAGATGCCACAGATGCAGGAAATCACTTGGTTACTTTGAAGTATAGCTTACCCCAAACCCTGCTTTAAGTAATGAAGAGCTCTCTATTTTTTCTTTTTTTTTATGATCTCTAAAATCAATCCAAATTTTCAGAACCTTGTATATCCTCTTTTCCTAAATCCTGTTAATTCCATAGGTATCCAAGAGGTTGCTTTGTTAGATTCTGCACTGACTGGCATTGAATAAATTGAATTAGAGCTTAAAATCCTCACCTGTCCAGATGAATATGATTTTTGTAGGAGCTGAGCTATGTTGGTAATCAGAGATTAGAGAAACAGAAGGAGACCAGCTGTGTTTTAACACAGAGATGTAGGCATAGCTGTCCCATCCAGGAGAAAAGGAATTTCTAACTTCCTTCTTGTTCCTCTCTTCCTGTAAGAAAAAAAATAAATTTTTGGCAGGACTATTTCTTGCCTTGCATCAACTGCAGTTTATTATTTCTGACTCTGCACCATCTGGGCTACATTTTCACCAAAGCCTGACCCCACATGCCAAGAAAATGTTTTTTCACCTACCCAGCAGCCAGCCCCAAGTCACCACAGCCATGCAGTTCTGTTGGGGTCTTGGTTAACCCCCAGATTTTAAAAAAAGGGATTTACTTGTAGCTTTCTCTCTAATGGCAGCCCGGCCTCAGCATTTCATCCTAAAACCAGTGGAATAATTGCAGTGTGCTGCATGTGTCTGTCTGTCTTGCTGTGTGTCACTTCTCACCCTCATTGACCTACCAGCCAGTTTCAGCCCAACTTGACATAAAGAGAAAAAAACTCTTGCAGATGCAGAGTTCTTAAAATTTTATGAAGCTCAGCAGCTGGAGGGAGAAATAAGTGTGACGAATACTACCTCCCAAAGTAAGTAGTTGCACTTCTTAGGTGTCAGGGAAGAAAGAAAGTCTAAGAAAAAAAAATTCCATATGTAATACAGCTGCAGGAAAAGGTTTAGCTGCAGCCTGCATGTTATTAGACAGAAAAGAGAAATCAGCTGAGGCTTGCAAGCACAGAACTGCTTAGAAGATGTTACCTTATATTGATTAGTTTCGGTTTAATTTTTACTTATTTTTCCCTCCTGCAGGTCCCAGGATGAGATAAGGTGTATGTGTCCTGCAAAGAAGTCCAAAGAATGGTTTCAGCTGGTTAATAATGAATCCACGTATCCTGGACACCTCACAGAAAAATTGTATTTTTGATAGTTTATAGTATTCTTCATGAAACATGAAAAACCTCTTCCAGTACAACTTATTTGCAAAACCTCCTTTAACTGACAGCTACTTTTTGATGCAATGAATGCTTTTAATACTCATTTTCTCTCCAATCAGCAGGTGATAAAAAAAAAGTCTGTGCCTGTTTCCACACCTCCCATGCACCTGGCTATGCTAGAACACTGGAAGTCATCTTTGCTTCATTAATTGTTTTGGATTTTGGAAGATCCAAATTATCAAATAAAGATCCAAATTCCCTTCATAGATTATTCTTCCATTTGGGAAGATGCACTGGGAAAAGCTGATTATTCAGGAGGGAATAATCAGTTGGGTAAGCAAGTGAGATCAGGAGGAATACTGTGTAGGCTGTGACACTGGCTCTCAGGAATTTAAAAAATGCTTCCACTGAGCAACTGTATTTGAAAGAAAACAAAAAAAATATATAAGAAGCAGATTGAAGTGTGGTTGAGTGCACAATCCTGAGGTTTGGGAGTCTGTAGCAGGGCTGTATCATTTTTTTCTACTGAAGTTACTTTCCCTTTTTCCTTGCTAAAGATCAGATGAGAGTGGCAGAGCTGAAAATGCAGTGAAGGTGCAATAAACCTGCATTTTATTGCCAGGATACCTGACAGATTAACTCCTTCCATTGTGTCTGTTATGAGAAACACACATTTCTGAAGCAAATTATTGTCTGGGTGCAGGGTTTCCTATTAACGAAGGAAAAGCAAAGCACAGGATTAAAAAAAAAATCACTCCTGGGCATGGGGAAGAGAGAGATCAAAAATACAGCTACAAGAAGATAAAGAGCTTCTGAAGCTGCATTTTGCAGAAAATGTGCACTCTATCATTTTGTGGGTAAGTGCTCTTGTGTGATGCAGTTCTGGAGAAGCACTCTGGGAGTGTAAACAGGCTTGTGTAATCTCTGGGAAGCACAGATTTTCTCCTGGTGCTGCTCGTGCTGAGGGGCTTTAAAGAGCAGCTTTCCAAGTAAAACCATTAAAGCTGGAGAAGCTGAGCACATTAATGCAATTTGCAGCTGATTTCAAACAGCATCTCCCCTTAAAAGAATGTAAAAATAAACAGATTCCACCTGTTGCTAGATCAGCCAAAACACCACAAGCTAGGCAGTGTGATTGCCAGCTGGTCAATAACTCCACAATCAATCCGTTGGCTGACTTAAAAACAGTATTTCTCTTCCTGGCTGGTGATGTCTGCTGCAAACAGGTGAAATAGAGGTGGTGAGTGTGCTCATCCAACCCCTCTTATGTGAATTGTCATGAGGATGAGGTCTAACAAGAGCAAAAAAACCCAGCTTTATTACTAAAAATTAATAAATTACTCACTTGCTCGCACTCCGTAAGTACTTGTTTAAGTTTACTCAGTATAAACATTTCTGTGCCAGTGCAGGTTGAAAAAGCATGTGACAGGGGAAAAAGGAAAAAAAAAAAAAGGAAAAAGACATTTAAAAAAATAGGGGAAGTTAGAGAATGGATACCATCTAGTGGTACCACCAATAAAAGGCTGGGTTTGGTGGCTGCTTGGTTTGTCTTCCTTCTGAGATCCCAGTTTTTTGGCAGATCCCTGGGGCTCATTTGTATTCATCACTCCCCTTTCTGCAAGGATGGTTTTGGAGCTGGCATCTCTTGAGAAACACAAGGCTGCACCTGACCCAAACTTTTCAGATCCTATATGGCAGTTAGATGTTCATGCCTCAACCCCTCTCTGGAGGAGTTGTAGCTTTTAATATCATTATGTAATTATATTGTAAAAAAAATGTTTATATGTATTATATAAATCTATAACAATTTTATATGTATATTTAACAAGATACATAAATAATTTTATACAATGGATAAAATATAAGTATGAGCTTAGGAAGATGGGCTTAGGCTTCTTGTTGAATTTCAGTGTGCATTACAATGTATGTAATTTTCTATTATATATTATTTGTGATAATATTATACAACAATATAATAATATAATATTATAATGTATAATACACAATATACAACATATTTATGTAGCACATTATTATATTACTATAATTAAATGTTTACTTTTATATCACACAGAATCACTGGGTTGGAAGAAACCTTCAAGATCATTGAGTCCAACCCAGCCCCAACACCTCAACTAAACCATGGCACCCAGTGCCACATCCAGGCTTTGTTAAACACATTCAGGAATGGTGACTCCACCAGCAAACCGGGCAGACCATTCCAGAACTTTATCACTCCTTCAGCAAAAAACTTCTTCCTGATATCCAACCTATATTTGCCTTGACACAGCTTAAGGCTGTGTCCTCTGGTTCTGTCAGTGCTGCTCATATTTTAGAGTCCATTCTGGACAGGGGCTGCTGCTCACAGGGTAGGAAAATTTGGAGAAATAAAGGTACAGGAGACAAGCAAAA
>NW_005054468.1:1149099-1160336 GCF_000277835.1 Geospiza fortis
ATATATTGAATATATTTTAATATAATGTATTTTAATTCTGTATTTTAATATATTATGTATTAAATTACGTTAAAATGTTGTAAAATATGTAAAATATGTAAAAAATGTTAAGCTCAGACTTAACTTTTCCTGTGTTGGTTTTGTTGAACTTAATTAGACTGGATTAGAACGGAATATTGGTTTTGGTTTTTTAATATGTTAATTTTAATTCTGATACTACACTTTAGTGCCCTGCAGTGTGTGGAGGCCTCTGAGCTGCTAGAACTCATCAGAATTTTTTTTGTCCACAAACATTCCTCATTTTTGTTAGGTATTTCAGCTTTTTTTTTTTCCAATCTTCAATAAGAAAATGTCTGTATTTGTTTGGAGACATCATCCATCCCCATGCCGCAAAAACACTTTCAAATGTGTGATTC
The DNA here is from genome assembly GCF_000277835.1 of Geospiza fortis. Lineage (NCBI taxonomy): Eukaryota > Metazoa > Chordata > Aves > Passeriformes > Thraupidae > Geospiza > Geospiza fortis. Next base: position 1,149,516 of record NW_005054468.1, read on the forward strand.
CAAGTTGATTGAAGGGGTTAATTTGGACCTTTGGAAAATTATTTCTTTAATTGGAAACCATGTGTTCTCTTAATTCTGAGGGAGTTTTAATTTTTTCTGAAGCCTGAATAAAGGAGTTAAATACATTTTTAGTATGCTAAAACAGCTCTTTTGCATACTTCTTGTTTGTTTTTCAGATTACACTACTGAGAAACACTTTTTTTTCCTTCCTTTGTGTCTCTGCTTTTAAGACTCAGTCCAGAAATCAGAGTTAAAGACACATCCACACATAGCCACCTTGTTTTATTTTTCTTCCTTTATTTTTGTTGAGTCTCAGGATCTAAACAAACAGTAAGATTTATACAGGAAATAAACCAAAAAAAATCAATTAAATCTGACTATTAGAAGGACTTTTCTGTTTCTGTTTACAGCAACTGTGAGCAGAAAAGATCCACATTGGATTTATAGAGGTTTCATTTTGCTGGGTCCAAGGCAGAGCAGAATAATTGGTCAATATCAACAATTACTATTATCCCATATCATTATGAGGGTGGAACACATGGAGCTGCTTTTAGAAAAAAAAGTAAAAGCACCAGTGTTAATTCTGGCTTCTTGCTTTTACTTTCAAAAGCCATTTTCTCTTTTTCCGTAGATTTTTGCCATGAAATCACAATGGTCTGGGAGATAAGCATTACTAAAAAGCTCACTAAAATTATTGCAACACTTTTCTTTGATCTCAGTGGGAGTAAAACCTGTCAGATGCTCTCTATATCCAGAATTTCTGTGTTGGAACCTCTTAAAAGTATAATAAAGGCCTATAAGAGGAGGATTGTTTATTCCCTTATGTGTCTTTCTTTTAAGTTCAGCTCTTACTCACCAGATTTGGGTCAAATGTGGCTTCATGCTGGACTTCCAAATATGTACATTTGTTTTCTGCTATATAATTCTGATGGCATATACAATTAAAGGTCGTTTTTCCTTTTTTTTTTCTTTTTTTTCCTTTTTTCTTTTAAGACAAAGAGGAATCTTCATTTCAAGATAATGGTAAATTAGAAAGTAAATAAGCAGTAGAAATACACCAAGCACAATTTTTTTCCCCAAAACACAAACTTGGAAGGTTCTTCTGGAATGCATTTCATCTAAACATCTAATAGGTGTTAAACTTATCAACCTTTTAAAACTTTCCATAAACTGATGAGGCTTACCCACAACATGAGTGGGTGCAAATTTAATAAATTGCTTGGGCAGTCTGCAGAAAACCTCAGAAGATCAATTTTTTTCATTGCCTTGGAGGAATAAAGACAAATATTTATGCAAAACTGCAATCCAACAAAAAGAGGATTTTTTTTTAATGTGTATGCACATATAATCATGAGAACATACAGTTGTACCTATAGGACTTCAGAATACACCTGAAAGCAGAATATAAAATGCACTAAAATATCCATCAGCTGTTGATTATTGAAACAGTTTATTGGAAAGTTTTTGAACAGTTGACAAAAGGCAAATAAACATTATTTATGAGCTGACAATTTATATCTAACTTTATTTCTAAAAGCTTGTGAAAAGTAGAAAAGTGTCAATACTGAAGTTTCTCCTCCTTAGTCGTGTTGAATATTTGTCCCTTGAAAATTGACTCTTAATAGGGAATAGATTTTTATTTTGCCGAAGTTTAGTAGAAGAAAGTGAAAATTGAATTTGTTTTAAAAGTTCAATATTTCTCCTTTAAAAAAAATTGGACAAGGAAATATATTAACAAAACCTTTTGCTCTACTCTAGTTTTCAGTAGAAAATTAGTGTATGAGTTGCCATTAGAGTGGGTGTGATGACTTAAAACTTAGCCAAACAAAGCAGCTCTAAAGAGTGAATAAATGTACAAATATTATGCAAATAAAATTTTGGGAAAACAGTTTTGCTAAAACTTCAAGCCATAGCTGTAAATTCCACATGATAAATTTACTTCTTGGCACCTTCTGGATCTAAGTTACTCTTATTTTTTCTAATTTTCAAATTAGTTTTGAAATCAAATCTCTTCATTCCATACGTCAATTTATGGATGATTTAGAAATACTAAAAAAAATTAAGCATGTAAAAGGGTAAAATATTTTATTTTTTCACCATGCTTCAAAAATTTCCATTTTCCTCTTGAAAGACCCTGAGTTCTTGATTTTTCTTTTTCTTGGTTGTTTGAATTTTAAGTGGGAATTTCAAATACTGTTCACACATAGCAAACAAAGCAGAGAACAGGATGGACTGTGAAACTCAAAACCTGACCATTATGTTTTCTAAATTTTTTTTGTTTCCAGGTGAAAACAGGTGGATTAGAAACTTCCTTTCCACGAACAGAAGAGGGGTATGAGGTGGTGAGTGCAATGAGTCTTAGCTAGAATAAATTCTAGCTAGAATTTAGTTTTTAGTTTCTAGTTTTTCTGTTTCTAGTTTTAGCTAGAATAAATACAGTAGAATAGATTAGCTAGAATAAATAAAATTAGCTAGAATAGATGAGCTAGAATAAATGCATTTTACTGCTAGAATAAATGCAGTAAAAGTGCAGGAAGTTTGGCGACAACTCTTTTCAAAGGTGTTGCTCACTGCTATTGGAACTGAAGCCCAGCTAACTTCAGAGTGACTTCAGTGGGTTGAAAAACAGAAAAGAAAAAACAAAACAAAACAAAATGAACAATGACAAAGAAATAAACAAAAAAAAAAAAAACCCAAAGAAACAAACAAAAAAAAAAGAAAAAAAACAACCAAAGACAAAAAAAAATCCAAATTGTAAAAAACCCAGTTGAAAAAATTCAAATGAACAGGTGAACCGGCAGTCTGGGATGCATCACATCGAGTCCCACAGGGCTGAGCACACTGGGTACTGTGGGACTGGGAAGAAAGAGGTGGAAAGAAAATGGGGAAAAAAAATGAATGGAAGAGAAATGGGATTGGAAGAGAAAGGAATGGAAGGGCCACAGGGGGAGGATGCCCCACTCTGACTGTGCAGCTCAGAGAAATCCTGACAGCAAGGCTGATGCGTTTCTGCTCCTCTCCCTCAGCTGTAACATCTGTGCTGAGCCTCAAACCTCCAAACGTGGAAACAATTTTTTCTTAAATCACAGAGTTTCATAGCAGGCCCTGTCTTAAAGGCTTCTTTCCCTTCAGCAGCAACCAGGTGCAGCTGTTGCTGACCTGTGACCTTGGTTTTTGTTATTTCCATTATTTATCCTCGGGGTAAGGCTGGTGAGAGTCTTGCTCCTGTAGAGCTGACCTAAATACTTCTGGTTTCTCCCTGAGTGGAAACATAGTGCCCCATTAGCATAGCAGTGCAATGCCAGATGGCAGCTATTGTTTATATCTCTATTTTTCATTCTTCTGGGCTCACTGCAGTATTCTCTTTTCTGCAGTGCTTGCCATGAGGCAATTCTGTGTTTTTAGCTTGAGCTGTGAAGCTCCTGGCTTCACAGAATATGCATCTTTGACTTTTGAAATTTTGTGAGTACTTTCTTCATTTCTGCAGTTGGGAACTTTTAGAGTGGTGGTGACATACATGATTTAGGTGGATTTCTTTTTAAATCTCATGAAGTTTCAAATCTGGAAGCATTTGGAATTTCTTTTCCTGCAAAAGTTAATAAAGGTAGGAAAAGGGTTTTTTCAGTCCTCAAGTAATTTGTGACGGAAAATGTGCTGGATCTGAGAAAGTGCAGAGACATCCATGTGATCTGCACAGAATTTCTACACAAAAAATGAAGGGTTACCCTGAGAATGAATTATTAACATGGCTAAGATTTTTAAAGGAAAGCTGATTCAGAATTATCACGGACTAACAAAACTTTCCTCAAAGCCTGATCCATTCAAGTAAGAAATATAATTTCCCCAAGCGCAATATGAATGAAGGAAGAGAAAAAAAAATATCCTCAAATAAAGAAACCCAAATATTTTTCAGCTGACCTTCTGCATTTCCATAGCAACATGTCTGATCTTATCAAAACCTGGATATTGTAACATGTTTTATACATATTTTAAAATGTATTTATTGAGGCAAAGAATATGAACAATCAATCAAGCTAGTAAATGCAATGCTATAGATAAGAAAATTACTTGGCCAGGTTGGTTTGAAAATAGAGATTGTACAATGCTGGGTTTGTTTTTTTTTTCTCTTAGGATATGGCATAAAACATTATTATTTGCTGATAAAAATAATCTTCAGCTATATCCATCCTTTGAGATTAATTTGGCTGTGTTCATCTACACTAGATCTACACTAGATTAGTTTCAAAATCTCACAGCATCTTGCCCTATCCCAGACAAAAGCAAGGCAAGATTATATTCCTCATACATAGTAATTCACCTTGACAAGTTTTTGGCAGGAAAACAGCCAGGCCATTCACAGCAATTAGGCAACAAGTACTATTATTCATGATCCTAGGATGCTGAGAGATTTTCTCCACGGGGACTGAAGGATTTCCAGCCTGGTCCAAGTGCTGTGATTTCAAGAAAATATTTCCATCAGGATGGAAATGAGTCATGAGGCTCAGCAGAAAGCCTCCTGGTTTGCAGTGGTCAGCAGCAGGTGCCAAGAGAGGAGCACAAAGCAGAAGGAGCACGGTGCATCCCAAAGGATGGGCATCCCAAAACAGCTGGGCTGTGAAATTGGGGTTCAGGGATGCCCCTGAGCCAGAGGCTGTTTATCTGCGTTCAACATAGATCTTAAAAGATTTAAAAAGATTTTAAAATCTTAAAAGATTTTTCTCCCATTAATTTAAGGACTCTCCTTTTGAACCTGCTGTCACTGCAAGTGCACTGGAGCAAGAGGTTTAACAGATTAACTTGGTCATGTTGAGCACCTTTTCCCTGTTTTGGAGGCTAAAGTACATGGATTTCATTTGATGTCCTCTAGCTTGACATGAAAAGAAGCTGGAGTCGCTGAATGCATTTTAAGTCCGTCATCTACCTTACAGCATCCATTATTTCCTTTTTTTTTCAGCTGGGGACATCCTGGGGGACAGATTTGCTGCTTTATGGCAGAAAAAAGCAAAGTTCTGCCTCCAGAACTTACCAGACTCCTTTCCATCCCCATGCTCCTGCTCATTTCTTCACTCTGTGCTCACTAACACGCAATTTATTTCTTAATCATAACAGTTCAAGGATGATATATTCTGAAAAATTAACCCGTTCCTTCATATTCCCCCCCCTGCCAGTACAGCACAGACAGACCTTGCAGGAACTGTTGGAAGCTTTGTGCCCATCAGAGGCTCTGGGGGGGAGTAGTCTTGAGGAACGTGTGAATAGAAAATAACCAGATTTTGAGAGTTCTGCAGCCTCTCTGTCGTTTTGTGCTAGAGAAATCAACTCTCACTTAGCAGGGCTGCCTGCAGAGGCCACGCTGGTGGCAGAAGGCAGGCAGCAGGCAAGGCAGGCACCATTAATTCACAAAATTAATTCACAAATCACTTGTGAGACCAGATTCTAGACTAAACCTTTAGCTGCCCATCTCCCCAGCTAGAGTTTGCAGCTCTGACATCACATTTTGCAGCCTTTTTGTAAGGAAACCTGAGTGGCCAAGACCATCTGAGTGTTAAGTTGAAAAGCTGCTGAAATGGGAAAGAAGCAAGGTTTGAGGTACCTCATGCAGCCTCCAGTGGGAGTATGGTAAATCTCTGAGTATAAATCTCCAGGCTGAAGTTTGTCATAGCACTGGGTTTGACTTTTGTGCAAAACATTTCTGGAAATGTCAATATCCATCTCTGCCTAATTCCTTAGTGGCTGTGGGGCTGGATGGGGACACCAAACATATGAGAATACTTAATATTTTACACTTATTTTACATAATATTTTATCTTGCCTGACACAGGGTGATGCAGAAGAGGAAGGCAAGCAGAGAGCTCCAGATGTGATGGCTGAAGACAGATTCCATTCTTGCTTGTTGTCATTAATGATGCTTTAGGAATCAAACAAAACTCCTGGGATTTGATTTTTTCGACAGGGTTGACCTTTGGTCTTCCAAAACAGATCTGTGCAGTGCACATGCTCATATTAACAAAGGAGATTAAAAAGATGATAACATATATATATATAATAACTTCATAATTTTTAAAGAACAAGGTTAATGTGTGGATAGCCTGTTCTGATTTTGTAGCCAGTTAATTCTGTGTACCAAAAAATCCTCTATAAAAACTGCTATAACTCCACAATTTTCCAGAGAGTTTTACAGTATTGTTATACAGTATTATTACATAGTAATAATAAATTAATAAAATATTAATACAGTATTATTATACTTTATACTTCCACATTGCTTTCACCTAATGGCCCATCACATCTGCCCCTGTTTTGTGCACAGTGCTCTGCAAATACGGGGAAGGTAATTGGCTTTTCCAGTGCTTGCATGTAAGAGAAATTCTGATAAAATTCCAGAAAGGCATTTTAACAGGCAAAACAACAGATGGCCAGCAAGTGGAAGTCAGCAAAGCAGACTGATTTCAGCGTTGCTGTAAACATTATAATTGGACATCCTAACCCAGAACCTCTTAACTACAGTTCTGCTGTTTCATTCAAATGTGGTTTGTATTTTGCTTTGGTTTCCTTTTCTGGAAGGAAAAGATATCAACTGCAAAATGTGTTCTTTTGTAAGAATTTTGTATCCCCTACTCTTTTGCTAGGTTTCATACATATACCATACATGTAATTACCGCTTTTTTTTTTTTGCAATATGAAATTTCTTGTAAAATTTATTGAAAGCTGAGTGAGCCTAGAGATTCAAAGGAAATGGTTTTGAAATTATTTGCAGTGAAGTCACCATTCCAGCATGATTCTTTCTAGTTAATGTCTCTTGTTAAGGCATGGAGGAAACAAAATACATCATATTTTAACAGTGCTGTTACACTAAACTTTCGTTGCCAGGGAGACAAAAACTGTAGAAGAAATCCCAAATTCTCTAGGAGGTGCTAATAACTCAGCAGTGCTTAAGAACTTGTTGAAAAATTCTGCATTCTTGAAACATTTCTCTCATTATTCATCTTTTCTTTCAACACTTGAATGTGAACCCTTTGGGGTTTTATTTTTCAGAAGGAATTACACTGAAAGGCTGATTCGGTGACTGTGTTGAAGGAGAGGGTAGCTGATATTAAGGGTTGGGAGTCTGACATTTTTACCTGGAAGTTCTAACTTACACGCAGAATTTTAATTTATGCACTTTCTGCATTCAGCAGCATGGATGAAATCCAGATTATGCAAGAAAAAATGTCAATTTTGACGTGTGCTGAGTCAGGCTACTGACAGCTTGGCTCTTATTCATGTAAGAAACCCTGAAGAAGACACTGGATTGGCATTGTCATCGCAGCCTGCTCCTTGCCAATGACCCCAGAAAAATTTCCAAGCTCCTGCTGTGTTTGTAGGTTGGTCAGCTACAGGACCAAGAGAGTTTGTGGAGGGTTCATCGTAAAAAATATTCAAAATACTGCTGGACATGGTCCTGTGCAACCTGACCCTGGCTCATCCTACTCATCACGTGCGACAGTGGGAAATGTCCAGGGTTATGGTTTTAATAACAAAAGTATGTAAAGCATGGAGTCCATAAATTTAGCAATGTTGTTGGCAACAAAAATGTCCAGCAAGACCTCCACAGTGAGATTAAGCAGGAACAAACCAGTTTCCACTAAGTGATTTTTCACCTCAATATTTGGTTTATGATGTGTTTATCAAAATTGACCAAATCCCTCCTCCTGCCCCGAGTCAAAACTTGGTGCTGTTCTTTGCAGACTGTGGGTTGGAAGAAGGTCCATGCCAAAGGATGACATTTGTTTGAAAAGACAAAGAAAATGCACAGCAAAGGCTTTTTTATTCACCAAATGTTTAGCAACAACATTTTCAAATACATTTTTACAACTGGAAATCTCTGGGTTTAGGAGCAGCACTTTTTCCAACCGAACAAAAGGATTTTTCCAGATTCCTTTGACAGGAACTCAGAAGGAACATTAGAAGAACCAGGACACATGAAAGTGCTGTTTCTGCAAGCCTGACAATTTTTTGAGTCTGGCAGGAGGCAGAGAAGGCATTTCAGGCAAGTAGTCTTTTCCAAAGACTTTTTGGAAATTTAATTTCCTCAATGAAAATACAAAATGCATTTTCTTTTTGCTTTTTAAACCCAGGTTTTCAATGTGAAGCCATTTGCAAAGAAAATTTGACAGTTTTTGAGACAAGGGAGTTTTCTCTGGTTTTGTGTCCCATTTTCTTTGTTTTCCCACTCATTCTCTCCATGATTTTGCTTTTCCATACAGCGTTCTCAGGTGTGTCTGCACCCCTGGGAGATGAGGAGGCTTTTCAAAAGATATTTCCACATCCTGACACTTTTGAGAACCAATCAAATATTGACCTCTTGTCAGGGAAGTTGGGATTGTAAAAGAGTGTTTATTTCTGAGACAGACCACATGACAGATATTCACTGATGGGATTCTGGTGTCACAGTTCAAAACAACTAACAAGCAGTGGACAAAGAGGAAAATAAAGCATGAATGGTAACAGAATCCTGTTATCAAGCAAAAATATGAGAAAGATTTTTAATAGACTTCTCAAATGTCTTTATAGACAGTTTCGGTTTCAGTTTTGTTATTTTTGTGCTCTATGTTTCTCCTGTCCTCACAAAGTGAAAGTGGGATTTTGCCTTTTCTTGTCTCCACAGAAGGGCAAGAGATTTAGGAAGTTTCCAGTTTTCCTGCCTGGACTTGTGTGCTCAAGTCCTCTGTCCAACTTCTCAGCCTGAGTAAAGCTGACCATTTATTTTCTCCACCCACAATGTAGAAAAGTTTTAAAAAACTGCATTCCCCCAAGACAGCAGTTCTTCATTGAAAGTGTTGCAATGAAGGCCAGAAGGGATTTTACTTTTTTTGCCTCCCACACCACATTTTTCATTTAGATGCACATGTGTATGTTAATCCATCATGACACAGGACAAAGTGGATTTTTTCTAAGTTTAAGCAGAATTCTGCCTTGTCACTTGCCTTTCACTTTCTTGATAAGGAGGCTTTTATTTGTGGGCTGGCATTTGGAAGAGTTCTGTTCCTGTAGCACAAATTAATAAAGGGAAGTCTTGGAAAATTTTCCAACCTATGCAGGAAGCAGGGAAATCCTCTCCTGGATTGATGGGCAGAACATATGATGAAATTTGTCTCTGTTGTGCACTAAAGAGACTGCTAAACATTATTTTCTTTCTTCTCCCATAAAAGAGCCAAAGGAGATTTTGATTCTTTCACTGAATATCTGTAAGACACTCTAATCAGATGGTCCTGAAGAGGGGTATTTTCCTCTTGTAAAAAAAGAATGGAGGAATAATTTTTTTTCCTTTTTGCAATTGCTTTTGTTTTGTCCATCAGAGCATGCATCTGAGAGATATGATCCTATCAGATAAACTGTTGCCTTTCAGTGGCAAAGAAGGGGATGTCTTTTTTTAAAAAGTGTTTCCATGATAGTTCTTTTTCTACTTGTTCACTATTACAAGGCAATTGTGATGGAGGAAGAAAATAATTTTTAAAATGTTCAGCTTTCCACTTCAGCAAGGTATGCCAACTTTTCTTCCCTGAGCCTGCTCTAGTAATAACAAAACTGTGAAAAAAACTACCACTGGAAAATACGTGATTTAATGTTATCTAGGAATAGGCAGGAATGAAAAGCTGAATGCCTTGCACCACAGCAGGTATATGGTTAACAAACCAAAAGGGAGACTGGGCTTACAGGTCCACAAAGAACTCATAAATCTAAGCAAGAATAAAACCTTTTTTTTTCTTTTTTTCTCCTCCAGGAGTTGTGTGGGTGCCACAAACTCCAGGTGTCTCTTCCTTCATTTGCTGTGAGCCTGAGCATTCTTATAGCTCCTGAAGAGCATAGGCACACATTTATTTGATTTATTATTTATTTATAGAAGACTGAAGTCTTCTCAGAGACCTGAGAGCCTCATTCAAACCTAGTTTGGGTCCATATTTGTGAGACTTTGGAGCACACAGCCTGTATGTACCAGAAGGAAAAAGACTTTAGCCTTGTGTCCACAGTGCTGCCTTTCTGAGATCCATGGGATCAGCAGAAATTCCCTGTAATTTTGGTCTATAAATTAAATCTGAGAACCTGCAGTGCAGTGCTCTTCTCACACAAAGGAATCTATTCGTTTTGGACAGCACAAGTGAAAAATTGTGCCACCAAAGTGGAAAACCACCTAGGCAGCCCAATTTAACTGCTGAGTCAGAGCCCTCACCTCATGAAAGCACAGAGGCAATTGAAAAGTGGTCAGGATGACAGCTAACCCTGTTACCAGCAATTGCAATTTGATGGAAAGTGGGCAGATATCTATAAATAAAACACCCACAAAGCAGGCTAAGCAGCATTTCATAATACTTCCAGGTCAGAAAGCCAGGAAAACGTGCTGATGAGACAGCACGATGAACACTCTGAAAGGAAGCCCCTCTCACTGCTGCCAAAAATTTAAAGGTGAGCATCAAGAAGATGTAATTGCATTTGGTTCTGAAATTCCCAAAAATGCTGGGTCTAAGTTAGGCTGGACAGGCACCCAAAATGGAGAACCAGAAGCTCCATCCCTGAACAGTGCCTGCCGCAGGATGAGTGGTTCTGTCTGGTCCCCTGGATGTCTTCCTTTGAATGTCAAAAGTCTTTGCAGGACATGCTTACTTCCCTGTACATGATTCTATTGTAAGTAATATTAATAATAATCAATAATAAATTATAATAAATATAATAATATATGATAATATTAATATATTATTGATTAAAATACTAATAATAATCGTGAGATTAATATATTAAAATAATAATAGAAAGTCACCATTATTAAATTATTTCTATGTTTAG
>NW_005054468.1:1160420-1186298 GCF_000277835.1 Geospiza fortis
AATGAATATATAGAAGATAATTATTTTACTATTTTTAAAATAACTAATTTTAACTTTAATTTAACTAACTATTTATATATCTATGTATCTACATATATACAACATTGTTGTAATATTCAGGAGGCCCCATCACACCTGCCTCCTTCGTGCTAGAATGGGATAAAATACACAGGAACACCGGCCCTGCTCCAAAAATCTGACTGTGCAAACAAAAATTGTGAAGTATTTTTCTTAAACTTTTACATCCTTTGGGCATTAAAAAATTTCCGTAAAAATTGAGAGTTTTTAAGGGGTGTATTGAGGTGGGATGTGCTGTCAACCTATAGAAATAGAGAGAAGAGAATAAAAACATATTTCAAAAAGAAAGTAACTTCTAATTTTAGAAATTTAAGGCCATTTGTTTTGAACTGATTGTTTAGATCTAGTCTTGAGATTGATACTAGGAAAAGACATATAAAGGAAAATACATGTTGCTAGGAAAAGACATTTTTTGTTCAGTAAATTCTGTTACATGAACATTACTGCTGCCAATCAGTGCTCCCATTAGAAGAAAAAATCTCCTCTTTCAAAGGCAGTAGCTCCAGCAAACTTTAGTTCTGTAACCCTCCCTGTTTGGAATAATGAAAATAATACCAACTTCAACATTTGTGCTTTAAACTGAAATGAATGTAAATTGAAAGCAATCTTTGAAACATTTTCTGCATGGCTTTTATTGTGGGTATTCTCAGAGCAAAAATAATGGCTCAGACTTGATACAAAATGTGAGGAATTTTTGCTTTTTCCCATTATGATGTGGACCAGAGCCTGGTCTAAAGATGTGCCTGCCCAGCTGCTGACAGACAGACAGACAGACAGACAGACAAAAAGGTCTGTCACTATGGCACACTGATGTCTGCTTGCATTAAAAAACACAATTTCACCAGGTAAATGTGCGCTGTGCCTGGAAAATATGGGTTGTGGAGGCTCCTGCATCTCACAGGGATTTGGGGTTGGCCCACACCAGACACACAGATCACTCCCTGCCCTCACTGCCAGAGCAAACTTGGGCTGTGATGTGTAATTTTTTCTAAAATAGGGTTATGGCATTTATAATGCCACAAAGAACCCAATGATCAATATATTTTACTACTTCCATTAATGTTAGCAGCTGGAGATGGAGGTGGCAGATAGCTTTCAGACGATGTATACAAAACACAGGAATTACACTTGTAAAATCTTTCACCACCATAATAAAAGCACATTGCTGATTTCACTAAAAGTAAGAAGGCACCTTCTGTCACTTTCAAGGCAGGAACAGGAGAGAGGACAAAGACAAAGGTATTGCTTTTATTCTCCAGCAAAACCCATCACTGGCTCCTCAAGTGCTGTTTCAGCCAGTGCCATTTGGAGAAACTCCAAGTTCAGTGACATTAATCCAATTTAAACCTGTGTATGATCTGCCCCTGGCTGTGTGTGATGATACTCGCTGATGATTTAAATGCTGTTACTAAGAATATCCAGAGAGAAGGAGTTAACAAAAGAAAAAAATAAACCTACCCAGGGATGGAAGGCAGTGTCCTTTCTCTAAAAATGCCTTGTCTTGTCAAGACAAGTCTCCCATGGAGTCCAAGCAAACATGCTGACTGAGTCTTTAATGTCTGATTCTGCTCCAGCACAAGCACGGGATAATCTGGAAATGTACAGATCTGTGTCATGATGGGACCTGTTCCACCACAGCTTTGTGAAAGCTCTTGGCTCCTTTCAGGGCTCTCAGACAAATGGGAGGATTTGTCATAAGCTTCTTCCTGAGAGATGGATTTACAGAAAAGCTGGAGGTGGTTTCTTTTCAGTTTGGAGGGCAGGGTTGCAAACAGTTCAGTTGGAGCCTTTTCCCTTTGGATTCCTCCTGTTCAGCTGGTGGCAGAGTGTGCTCATGTCACACAGGGGCAGCAGCCCTGTCCAGCACAGGAGGCAGGCCAGGGACCCCAGGACATTGAGAAAACTCCCAGAATTTCCCTGCCTGAACCCTTTCAGGGATTCTTCATACAAGCTTAAGCATTATATGTAGAAAGAGTTATAAATACAGATGGAGTTCCCCCCAGAACTGATAGAGATGAAGAGAAGTACCTTCCTGAGTGGAATACCCTCTCATTTCTGTTTCTGAAAATACTCCTACCCACTGCTGGAAACCCCTGAAGTCAGAGGAGGGACAGCCTAAGGCAGACAGGGAGATTGGGTTTGAGGAGTGCACGTGAAGGTGTGCGCAGGTGAGATTTTGTGGGTAGGTCTAAACTCTCTTCATGAACCTGTGTGCCAAGATGCATTCCCAGCAGGTTAATCCTGCCTAAAAAAAAGATTTTCCCTCTCCCCAGTGTCTCCCCTGGCATCACAGAGCTGACAGGACACCCTGAAGCGGAGAGGATTCTCTGCAGAAATTGCAAATGCCCACAGCACGAGTGTGGATGAGTGACCAGGCAGAGCTGCTTTTGGGGCAGTTCCAGTTTTACAGAAACTGCAGAGAGGGTGAGGAAATGGTGTGATTTAGAGAGCACAACACCTCACAGCTGTGTGTGCTGCATTATCTCACTTTAATAACTAGATAGACCTCAATTAATGAAAATCTGACCTTTCAGGGTTGTTCTTTAGGAAGGCCTCAGCAGTCAGTGTAGCAAGGATGCCATCCTTGCTTAGAGAGGGGGAAGAGATGTTTCTTTGGGACAGATAAAATTATAATATTCTCCGTTACATTGGTCAGGCAGCACCTTGTCCTTTCTCTACCTTTCCTTCCACACTTCCCTCTCCTCCATCACCTCACAACTCAGCCTTTCCAGAACTGAATTTCCAGGCTGAATTTATCAGCATCTAGTAAAGCTGATGTGAGTTATGATCATTCTGCTCATTATAATCACACTACTTAAAACTTCCTTGCAGGGACAAATGAAATATTATTTTAGCATTAAATGTTAATTTATGCTACTTTCAGAGCTAATTCCTATTCCAGGGAGCAAGGTCAAGGGTTTTAGGAGCAGGTGCTTGATCAAACCATGATTGTTTCCATTCAGGGGTCATGCAAGACACACATAAGACATAATTAAACTGCAGTTCATCTAAATTATCTACAAAGCTATCTGGATAAAAGACCATTTCCAAATGTGTGCTTTGTTCCTAAATTCAGCATAGTTTCTTGCCTTTATCTTTATAGAGGGGAAAATACGGCTTTCAGTAAAAATAAGAAATGATTATGCATCATTTTAACAAATTTTATAGCAATGTGGAACTTATGTGCATGGAAAAGGAGCTCAGAGGAGTAAAATTAGCTACACAATCATGTTCATTTCCAAGAACCATGTTCCAGAACTGGCTGTAAATTAACATATCACCTTCTTCAGGAAAGGCTCGTGTTTTACCACCAGGAGAGCAACAGACCAATTTGGCCAAAATTTCTGGTAGGAGTGAAAATGAACAATTGAAAGTCAATCCCTACAGAGTGAATTCTTCCCTAATTGATGTGGTGACCTGGGTTAAAGAGAAATCTTGGTCAGGACCTTTCTGAAATTCAGACTAGGTACCTGTACGCCCACAGAGTTTTCTAGAGTTACCCACCACATAGTTATGAAATAATGGAGATCATTTGACAGCTCCAGCTCAATCACTTTTTTTTTTTCTCTTGTGATAAAATGTGTTCTGGGCTGATAAAGATTTGAACATTATTATGTTGAAGCCAAGGTGCTCAGAGAATGTCCTGTTGTCTTTTTCTTGATAAAAAAAAAAAAAAAGGCAGCTTCCTTTTCTCTCTGCCTTGTAATTACTGCAGAATCTGGTAAATTCTGCTGGAGGGGCAAGTTGAGTGATTTTTTTTTTCTTTTTTTTTTTGAAAGAGCTTAGGAACAAGTAACAGCTACAAAAATAAACAGCGTATTTATTTTGGGACTTTTTTTTCTCTTGGTGCAGCTGTGCATTCTTGGGTGATTTATCATTAGCACCAGGCTTATGAGTTTCACTGAAGACACTCAAATTTGCAAGAAAGCAAAACAATGTGTTACGACAGCAACAGAAACAGGTTTGGGTTAAGCACTCCTGCATTTCCATGGCTATGTTTTATTTCTACTTCTGCCTTTTCTGCATCAATTATTTATGACTCAAAGGCATTTTGGCCTTCAAAAAAGGACGCTTGGGTGGTAGGTTTTGGCCAAGCTGTGGCCAGGGGTGGTGTTGAGGAGGTGATATCTGAGGTGCCTGGTAGTCTTTGGCAGGAGCAGGTTTGTGTTATTCTGGGTCACAAAGGAAATCTCCTGACATCCTCCTCAACCTAAATCTCACTGCAAGAGAACCTGCCACTCCTTTTAACTTTTCCCTCTCTGGAAATATCATTTATTACCTGACCTTTTTGGCATTGCAAGTGAGCACAGATGCCTTTTTTGAGTGGCACACCCACTGAAAAAAGCAAAGAAAGACAAAAGTTACAGGAATTTTACTTTTATTTATTCAATAAAATAAATAAACGTCTTATTCATTAATCATTCTCTTCATCTGAAATATTTCCACCATATAAAATAAGCACTATATAAACAACCTGCATGCAATGAAATATAACATGTACATAATCCTTTGGATTTAAATAGATTTATTCTATAGGAAAAGGCACAATCAACAGCACTTCTTCAATCTCTGAGGCAAAATACCCAACAAAAAACACATAGACAAGACCTACAAGTTGTTCTACCAAAAAAAATAAATTTATGCCTTGCAAGTTTTTTTATCATCCCTTTCTTTAAGTGGTTTATTGAAGAATCATGTTTCTCTTCTTTGACCAGTTTGGTGTGCATGATTAAGATCCTCAAGGGGACAGAAGGTCATCAGGCTTTGATGTCAAAATATCCACAGCGGTTGTGTTCCTGAGCTGGAAATAGCTCTGTCTCCATCCACAGAATTGTTCTCTCTCCCTCAAAAAACAAGAACAAAACAAAACAAAAGACACCCTCCTTCCTTTCTCTTTTTGGACTTACTAAATAAAGCTCATTTCCTGACACCATTATTCATCCCAGTATCTCAGCCTTTGAGAGGTGAGCTTGATTTTACTTGCAGCCATTTCATTGGGGCAGCATCCTCTTCCCAGTGAAATTGCACATGGAATTCCTACTACCATTACCTGAGCCATCTTTAAGCATGAGCCAGGTAAACTTGGAACAGCTCAATTTCTCTTCTTGCTATCAAATTTTCTGATTCATGCAAGAAGACATCAAGTTTTTCTGGCCAGAGTTTAAGGCTGACAAATTTTCTTGAGCATTATTATTCATATAATCCATAGTTAATAAATGTGACCTTTCTTCTAGAATGTCTTTGAGGAAGAATAATTTCCAGTGGTGAAATTACCAAGAAAATAACATCACCAAAAAACACCTCACAATTAATTCTGAAGAGAAATTACTGCAGAGATAATTTTGAATAGCCACTGGATAAATGTCTTCAGCCTGAATCAGCCAAGAGAAAACCACCATAAGTGAAAATAACTGTTCGCAAGGAAAAAAATATTTTCCCCAATCAATACTAACAAGCATTACTTTGTTTTCTTCATTTTTCATGTTTAGAAATTGTTGTAAAATCTCCTAGTATTTCATAGCTGTATATTTAAGACATAACCTCAAGTCTACTTTATCAGCTACTTAAAAAAAAACACCCTCAAAATTATTGAAATAAAAAATAGAGCAACAACATGCTCAACCAGGGATTCAATCTGTGATAATTCACCTGTCCTTTTGATACTGCAGATGTACCTGCAAATGGTTGGAGTAGTTAATTTCAGTTTTCCTGTCTAGTGGTTTTAGTTGATTTATGAAGTTTTGCTGAGAAAGAAATCCAAGTGGAATTTTGCTAATCTGAAACTTGGAGAGGAAAATACAGGGGAATTTGCAGCTGGCTACCACCAGCTCAATACACCTTTTCCTTTGCTGCTTGATTCCACAGGGGAGAGCAGAAACCCCAATTAGCAGACAGCAAAACAATTTTCTGGATCAAAATTAAGCTGATTGCTTAATTATGGATGCTGCCACTGGTCAGGTTTGAGATTTCCTTGCTTATGTTTGTCCTTGGCTGTTCATCCCAATGTTCAAGCTATTAATTCACTGGGAAAGGGTGATTATCCCAAATGGAAAACACCTGTGCCCTCTAACTAGATGATGCAACTCACTCTTATTTCTGTCTCCTTGCAATAGAACTGAGACTCTAAGGGAGCTGATTTAATAAAAATAATCTGTGAAAGATCCAGAGCTACTCTAGAACTCCTGGGAGAGAGGATTATTAAGTACATTCTCGGAAGGACTTTGCCCTTTTTTTAAGATGAATAATTAAATTTAATCATTATTTTAGCGCTTGTGTTGCATTTAGACTGCTGCTGCAGTTTTTTATATTTGGGTTTGTTCTTGGTTTTTTTTGTTTTTTCTTTTCCTTTTCCATCTACCAGAGCCATGGATTGGGAGGCTTCTAAACCTATTTACCATTCCCACCAGACTCAGTGCTAAGGGGGTTTAATTCAGGACATTCCACACAAAAAAACCCTTAATTTCAAAAGGAAAATGGCACCAACACTGAATATCTGAGATACTGGAGATATTTTCAGTACTTGCAGCATTTCAAGAAAAAGTCCTGCTGTTTTAGATAATTCACTTTTTCTGTGATTTCAAGCCTTTGAAGCAGAAGTGCCTCACACACAGACAAGAATCCAGAAACTAAAAATTCTGAAGCAGAGGAGAAGGCAAAGAGAGAAAGAACACGTACAATTGGAACAATCCCAAAAAGGAGGCTTTTCCCCAGGAAATATCTTCGTTTCAAAGTATTAACTTTTGGCAAAAATTAT
The DNA here is from genome assembly GCF_000277835.1 of Geospiza fortis. Classification (NCBI taxonomy): domain Eukaryota; kingdom Metazoa; phylum Chordata; class Aves; order Passeriformes; family Thraupidae; genus Geospiza; species Geospiza fortis. Next base: position 1,167,253 of record NW_005054468.1, read on the forward strand.
GTCTTGTAAATTGCCAAGGTTAGAAACTAAAAAGGAAGAGAGACAAGCTCAAAACAATTGAAACTTTTCCTTTGGGGTGAAAAAGGCCAGGACTATTTTTTCACCACTAATTTTAATTGGAGGGACTTTCCCTTGAGGATTATGTTTAGTTAAACTCTAATTTTTCCATCAGAGGGGGAAGTTTTTAATTAAGTTCACTGCTATTCATTGGCACTGAGGTTCCTCTCTCCCCATTCACTGATTTTCAGATGGGACCTCTGGCACTGTTTGGTCACAAAAACCAAAGTTTTGGGACAGGCAGGTATTTTAATGAGCATAATGTGGCTTCATTCAATGCTTCACAGGGTTGATAAACACTGTGCTCTTTCCTCATTCCTCTGAAAAAAGCACTAGTTGTAAAATAAGTATTTACTTCTTTTACAGAAAAAGCTGAGCAATTTTCTAAAGAATTGTGATGTGTGCCCTCCCATCAGAAGTAACTGAGATGAATTTCTGAAATGGGAATTTGAAGGCACACTCTTCTTATTAAATCTATACATTGCCCAAGAGAAAATAGCTGCCAACAAGATAATTGGGGCATTGTGTTCAGCAAATGTCATTTTTTCTTGGGGCAGCACTTGCTAAAAAAATGCAAGCAGCAGGATAGAAGAGGGTCTGCATAAATGAAAATGGTATTTTGAATAGCTGAAGAGCAGATTTGAAAGCCACAGCTCAATTCCTACTGTATTTCAGAGCACATAAACAAAGAGTACATGTGTCTCATTACCAAAATTCAAAAGTTTGCTGAATATCACCTCTTCTATTTCAAAAAGCGGCACATTGAAAGTAGATGCTGAAATTACTCTAATTTAAGGGTGGAAGGTATCAAATACAAGACATAGAGGTGCCATAATTGTGTTTAATTCGTTTTCACAAGGAAAAAACCCAAAACAAAACAAAACAAAACCAAGAAAAATACATGCAATTCACAAAGTTTTCATTTTAAAAATAGAAGAGTGAACAAAAAATTCTGTATTTCAGGGAGGTTACACAGTGAATACTTGACTGATGGAGATGAATAAGATCTTTATTTTTGTGATCTGACTACCCACCCTTGCTCTCTGCAGACTTTTTCTCCCTTCTCAGAGTAGCTTTTTGACCACGTGAGATGACGTTCTGGAGCATTCAGACTGCCCATAAGGAATCCCATGGTGTTTAGTGTTTTCTTCCTTAAATTACAGAGGAAAATAAAAATAAAGATAATTTTGCTTATTTCTCTCATCCAGCCTTGACAAAAGTCTGGTGGAAGGGAAGAGGGAGCATCCAAGCAGATCCATCAGGCTGGAAGACACACAGATCTGAGAAAGGAAGGATGTGAGTGCAATCACTCAGAGCCACCTTGAGCCAAAAAGAGAGCAAAAGCAAAACATTTTGGAGTAAGAATCCTGGGACATGGCTTGGGCAAGGGGCCAGCTGTGCACAGGCAGCTCAGGTGTCACAGAGGAGTGTCCTGGGGCTGCTGAAGTGGAGCTGAAAAGGGATTGCAACACCTTCTTCAACAGAGGCACAACTGTGTCAGGCACAGGGGCTGAAGTGTTGTGCAACAGCAAAAACAAAACTCAGATTTAGGCACTGACAGAATAAATAGAATCTCTGCCCCATGGCACACAGTGAGCCTGAGTGCTGCAGGCTGCAGATTAGAAGAGAAAAAATTGTATTAAAAATGCATTAAAAAAACACGAAGAGAGGATAAAAATAGTGAACACCTTATTCTCTCTGTTTGAAAGGTAACAGAGAATTTAGGGGTCATTGTACCCACAGAAATTACCCGTGAAGTCCTGTAAAGAAGTTATAGCATTAATGTTCAATCATCAATACTTTTTCACATGAAGGAGAAAAGCCAAAATTCAGCATTCCTGGCTATATAAAAATGCATGAAATTCCTCTTTGAAGAGAGTCTTATGCTCCTCATGTTAACACAGCTGCATGGAGAGTGCTCCACTGTGACTAAACCACTCATGTCGACAGAATTTAGGCTTCAAAACCAAAGTGAACGGATTAACCTGTCACCTGTGGATGGTGATTTCCAACAATTGCACAGCCCTGATGCTTTTCTGTACTCCCCCACCTGCTGTGGAGGTAGGACCAAATTTTGCCAGGACACTGTGATGTAAGAATTTGAGGGAGAAATTATCTGGTTCTGCAGAGAAAGAAGATTTCTCACTTGATGCTCAGTACAGAGAGACTCATTGCCCTAAAAAAAGAAAAAAGTGGACACAGCTGTTAAGGGTGGGTAGTTGTTATCTCTGAGTGAATTATGCAAGTTTGGATTTCAACCCAGTTGTCTGAGTGTGTGTGTTTTTACTTTGATGGTGTTTTAATGGTGCTGTGGAGTGCATAAGGGCATTGTGAAGCAGTAGTGAAAAGGAGCAGCCTTGTCTTTGGTTCTGAATTTGTACTTGTCTCCAAATAATTGCTTAATTCATTTGTATTTTCTCCTCCCCTGATAGAAGAGTTGCAGCATGATGAAGGATATTGTGTAGCAGGAGGTGCTGTAGATTTCACAGCATCAGCCTGTGAAAGCTGCATTTTGTGTGCCATCAGCTTTTCTTCTCTGTGATAAAAAAAAAAATTACTTCTCTTGACCATGAGCTGCACAATCCGTGGAGTTCAACTGTTCTGAAAGTATTTTAGTCATTGGAAAATCCATGTCCTGTTAGGTTATAATCTGACTTGAGGACTCCAGTGCTGGGGTTTGTGGCTGGCTGTGCTTCTCTCCCCAAACCAGCATCTCCCAATCTGCTGCTGCTCCAAAAACAAAGCATCTTCAAGGAAGTGGCCGTCAGGTTTATTTCACAACCCTTAAATTTCAGTAGAAATACAAATATTTAATATTAACCCTGCCCCCTTGTTGTTGTTACTGTGGACCTGCATTCATTTTTTAGCCTGTTCCTTAGAACAAAATACTGCCCTAACTCTCCTCCCACCTAAATTTGTTGCAGGCTCTTGTTATATTCACTAGGTGTAACTAATTTATTTCTTACGGGGGAAAACACATAAATTAATTCAATACATTCTCTTTCTTATATATTTCAGTGTAAGCCTAACAGAATTTGCACCTGTTCTTCAGATCCTAAGCGAAAGGAATATTATTTATTCAGATATCTACCAGCAAAGTTGTCTCCACAGAACTCTCAGAAGAGATTTGAAGTGATGCCCAAAAGGGGAAATCTCAGCAGAATTAGTTTTTTGTCTTTCCTATCAGGTTCATGGGTCTTCATTCCAATAGTTCCTTTGTGCAAAACCTGGTCTCAAGAACAGACTGACCCTTGGAGACAATTTGTAAGCAACATAAAGGCAAACAATTTAATTTTTGTGATAATTTCTACTGGAAGACAAAAGTTGAACTAAATTTATTTTGAAACAAAAAAAAAGTCAGGATCCATTGGCACAATTGCTCTTCTAGAAAACAGAATTTTTCCTCACTAGCAGGTATCAATCCAGTGGATTGTGGTTCCTGTTCAGTTTTCTCTGAGTACTCATGAAATTTTCTGATAACCAATTTTATGGAACAGGATTGAGTATTGATAATTTGCTAAAATATTTTTTAAATTTAAAAACAATCTAAAAACTGCAAAAAACAGAGCTTTAATCTCCATCTGAAGCAGTATTAAAGGGAAGCAGAGCAAGCCCATGGTTGAATTGAGGAGAATGGAGATGAAGATGAGGGCAGCCTCAGAGAAGTCCACCTCAGTTATTAAAATTTCCTTTTTCCTGCTGCCCACTGGTGCCCATTTCACATTTCACAGACCTTGCCCTTCTGCCCATGCCCAAAACTTGCAGAGATCCCAGGAATGTGAGCCAGGCAGGATAAGACCCACATATGCCTGGAAGACCTGCTGGTAGTGAAACTTAGGACTTTAACACCAATTTGACCATAAAAGGCAGCTCATGATGGACTGAAAATTTTGCAGAGTACGTAAGATTCTGCTCTGCAAAATTAAATTAAATTAAATTAAATTTAAATTTAATTCCAGAATTTAAATCACAGGCTAATTTTCAGAAATGTCTGTCCCTCACTTCTTCTTTCCCCTGTCTTTCCTCCCCTGTTGTTACAGCACCCAAATACCTTGCAAGGGTAAAGATTTTGGTTGTTTTTTTCTAAATTTTTTCTTGGCATTATGGGACAGATCTAAGATGGCAGAATTGCTGGTGGATTTGCTGACCAAAGACAAAGAATTTTTCAGAGATAAGGGAAAGCTGATTCTTGTCAAATGAAAGTGATGAAAGGGACTCTTGGTTTACAAACATTTTTATTTGTATCAGTTGTTAAAGTCAGGAGTTGGTAAGTATTCCCAATTCAAGACTGAATGATGATAAAATAAAAAATCAGGCAAAACCTCTGCCTGAAGTCTTCCTTGAGTACTGTAAAGAGAGCAAAGACATCCAACTAATTATTTATAAATGGAATCTTGTAATTTGATATAAAATGGAGAGATCTGTGCCATGTGTCAATAAATTTACTATTCTGATCTGCTTATTTTCAGTTCTTGTGCCCTTTGAGAAAGATTTTGATCTTGAACTGCGGTGAATATCAGGTAGGGTTGCTCAGATGATGACAAAAATGCAGCCTCTGCTTTGGAGAGCAAATTAGAAACTGTGACCTGGTTCAATGTGCTAAAAAAAATGGCAGTGCAACAGCTTTTTATAAATATGTTCAAGCTGGCTACACATCAAGAGAGGGGGAAAATTATCTTAGACTAACACTGGCAGCACATCAGAGAGCTGTGAATTGGTCGTGTATGAGTTTAGACTGGAATTTTAAGAGAAATTTTCTAACCACCCAAATGGTGGAGATCTGGGAAGGTCTTCAGAAGAGGGCAAGGAATGCAGGAGTGTGTGAGATGCAGATTGACAAGCAGAACTCTTGGAAGGGGGACTTGAAGTTGTGGGGTGAAGACTTCAGTTTATAAAGCAGTATAAAGGGAAACTGTGTCATTCTTTATTTATAAAACACTTGTAGCTGCACATTCCAGGAGAAATTTTCTCCTTTTTATTTTTTCCCTCATGTGGTAATTTACAGCGTTGACTTTTTTCTTTAAGAATAATTATGAGATGGTAAAAATGGTGGTCTATTTATCCACAGACCCTGTGGAGTATGGTGAACTGTGATGTTGTTGGGGTTTTTAAGCCAAAAAATGCAAAATATTACTAAAGATTAAAAATTTCACTAAAATAGAATGCAACAGTTCAGGGTGCAGCAGATTCCAGCCTGAAACAAGTATATTTTTGATATTCATCATTAATGAAGTAGTTCAGTGATATTATAGACTAGGAAGATAATTACTATTTTATGGATAGAATAATTATATTGTTATTGTTGTTGTTGTTGTTGTATTTAGTTGTTGTTGTCATTGTTATCATTATCATTATTGTCATCATCACCATCACACTCTAGTCATTTTTCCATTTACAAATACTCTTTTAAGGCAACTTGAAGGCAACATCCTGAGTCTAGTGATAAAAATCACATTCTGATTTTAAATTCATGCCATATTTCTATGAGTGAAAGCAATGAACTAGTAAAAATTCACCCAGTTTTGTCCCATTCTTTCTTTAAGACACAGTGATGGTAGTCCCTCTTTAAACTGTTACTTGGGTGGGTGCAAAGCTACTAGTTTTTGGTTTGGTGGTTTTTTTGATGGGGTTTTTGGGGGGTTTTATTTGTTTTGTTTTGTTTTGGGATTGATTTTAGTTTTTTCTGTCAATCATCCTGAGCACAAAAAATATTCACTGAATCCAAGTCATTACAGTCCCAAAGGGTTTAATGTCGGTCTGAGTTTGCCACAGCATTTTCATATGATGTATTAGCAAGGAAGCACACCTTGCTCAAGCCAAGGCTGTGCATCACACATGGCTGATAGTTTTTAAAGGCTTCAACCCCTTATTTGGATGGGAAAACTTAAATATTAAGTGCAGCTCTTGCCTCCTGCATGTGCTCTGCTGTCGCAGACATCTTTTATGAAAAATCCTTTCCTTAGGATTTTTTTCTCCTGAGAAGCTGAGAGGCCTCAGGAACAAAATGTAAACAATGATTATCTGCTGCTGTGGAATGCAACAGGTGGATCTGTGATTGGTCTCATGTGGTTGTTTCTAATTAATGGCCAATCACAGTCCAGCTGGCTCAGACAGAGAGCCCAAGCCACAAACCTTTGTTATCATTCCTTCCTATTCTATTCTTAGCTAGCCTTCTGAGGAGATCCTTTTTTCTATTCTTTTAGCATAGTTTTAGTGTAATATATATGATAAAATAATAAATCAAGCCTTCTGAAACATGGAGTCAGATCCTCGTCTCTTCTTTCATCCAAGAACCCCTGTGAACACTGTCACACTCTGCCTTAAATAAAATCAACAGGTGAATCTTAAAAATATGTCAATTTGCTCTAATCCAAGGAAACCACCATGTTGCAATAGTGAATAATTACTGCAACACCTACTGACTGCTATTTTCTTTCTATTTTCTACTATATACAGCTCTGATATTCCTTCAAAACCTCTCTTTACAGCTTTTCCACCCCTCTACCTGCTATGTTTTACTGCTCCAGGGCTCTGAAGCATTCAGGGATTAAGCAACCTTTAGAAGACTCTCACATTTTCTGAATCACATCTGGGATGGGCTCCAAAACCGAGCTCAGGGACAGTGATTTATTTATTTGTGGGATTCCTTCTCTCCCGTCCATCCACAAGGAGCTGGAGCTGCTCTGACTCCAGAACTGTCTCATTCATCCATTTAGGGATGTGTGGGAAAGAAAACCCATCCCCATCTCCCATCCCACCACAGCAGCTGTGGAATTGCAAAGAACCCTGCTTGTATTGTGGAGCAACTCTCCATTTTTCCTGGGGTGTAGCTGTGTTTACAGCAGGGTTTTTGTGCTCCTGGCATAAACCACGACTACACCCCCTTGCATTTACATCTGTGGCTGGAGTCCCGGGGCAGTGAAGGCTTCAGGACAGAGAAATTAGACAGAAAATAAAGGAAAAATCTTTAGGGCAGGTGCTAGGTGTGGGAATGGCAGCTGCTGGAGCCCAGCCAGAGCTGCAGGCTGCAAAAGGCTCAGGGCTGCTAATTGACCACAAATGATTTAACATCTTCTGTGGTAGGTCCTGCTGGGAGGTGCCTGACAGCTCCAGCGATGATTCAGGGGGAAGAGAGCTGCACAGTCACTTCCTATGGCATCCAATTCCATCTGGAAGTGGCCCAGGAAAGCAGTTTTGGTCCAGGAGAACTGCTGGGCTGGTTGCTGGTGGTGCCTGGGGGCAGCCAGCCCAGTGTCAGGCACTGATCTTCACACCCCTCCGTCACAGACGCCTCTTATGAAAAACCCTTTCCTTAGGATTTTTCCCTCCTGAGAAGCTGAGAGGCCTCAGGAGCAAAATGTAAACAGTGGTTATCTGCTGCTGTGGAATGCAGCAGGTGGATCAGTGATTGGCCCATGTTGGATATTTCTAATTAATGGCCAGTCACAGCCCAGCTGGCTTGGACAGAGAGCCTGAGACAGCTGCCTTTGTTATCATTCTTTGCTATTCCATTCTATTCTTAGCTAGCCTGCTGATGAAACCTTTTCTTCTATTCTTTTAGTATAATTTTAATGTAATATATATCATAAAATAATAAATCAAGCCTTCTGAAACATGGAGTCAACATTCACATCTCTTCCCTCATCCAAGAACCTCTGTGAACACCACCATACCCCTCTGCTTTCCCACCACGTTTCTCCATGCACAAGGGTTGCGCCCTTCCCTCCCCAGCCTCCTGCATATCTTCCCTGCCCCTGGATTTCCCCCTTGTGCTCTGGAAAGGTTTCATTTGCAGCTTCTCTCCAGGTCCACTGGTCCGCAAGCTCAATCCTGGGAATGGCAGGAACTCTCAAACTTCCAGGCTGGAGCCACAGAGGAGGACACAGTCTGTGTCACTGCCCTGTGGCTATAATGGAGCCAAAAATTCATCCAGCAGCTCAGGGTGGTGCTCTGCTAAACAGAGAAAGCTGGAGGTGCCAATTTTTGGGGTGTTTTCCACTCTGTCGTGTGAGCGGCGTCACCAGTTACTGCTCCTGCTCCCCAGGTTTTACTTGCTGTTGTTTGGCTGGGTTATTTATGGGGATGAAAAAAAATGCCTGGGGATGATTCAGAACACCCTTGGGCCAAGAACTTGCAGTTGTCAGTGTGAAAACCGAGTCAGATTTGTGTAGTTCCAAGGGTTTCTTCACATATGTTGACTTTGCCCAATGTTCTGAAGACCTGCAGAAGGACTGAGTCCTTGCTTTTGTCTTTCACACATCCATGGGGCTTCTTTTTTTTTTTTTCTTTCTTACAATTAATAACTTCCACATTCTTTCAGTCTTCAGATTAGGAAGATTTTTTTCCTGACCATGTCACTTGTACATCCTAAAGTTATATAAGTCTAGGGTTTATAAGTTTATTTCAAGTTATTTATAAATTGATATTACCTCCTATGAATTAGTCCTTTCCAATTACAACTCCACATACTACTAATTCTTGCTTTGGCATAACTAAATGAATGAGTTTAGGTATTTTGAATTACATGCCAGTGATATTATTTGGCTCTTTGCTCTTCCTTTGAACTTCATACTCAAGTATGTGCAACTATAAACACCCTCTCTCACCTTTATACTCATTTTGTATTTATGTATTTAGGCTCCTTTAATGCTATATGTTATCATTTATTTGAGTAACACTAAATTTGCTATTATGTTCACTGCTTTATCCATATTATATATATATATAAATATGTGTTTGTATGTGTGTGATTTTGGATTGTGAATGCGTGTCTGTGTGTGCACAGAACTCGAGTTGTCTGCACACATAAATCTTTGACAACTGCCAGGTTAAATTTATGGACAATCTGCAAGGCTGTGATTTTAGAGAGGTAATACTTGTCTCTCAAGTGTAATGAAATACAATTGTTTGTAAGCACAGACAGAAAAATCATGGTTACCTCTATCATATATTTTGAGTGTTGTGGAAACAGTCTGAAAAATGAGATCTCACAAGTATTACTCCAGATAGATGGCAATATCAAAAGAACCATATTCTCACCATCTTTCTTCTGGAGTTCAGTACAGAATGTTTTTTTCTTTCCTGTAGAAAAGGAATTTTTCATTCTAAACTTTTAGCTGAGAATAAACCAGCCATGTAATAGACTTACACACTCACATTTCCTCTGTATAAGAGAAAGATCTCAACCCAGCTGCTTCTCCAGAGGGAATTCTTTACTGAGCAAGGTTACTTGTGGAAAAACCCCTCTCTAAATAGGTGTGCCATTCCAGCTGAGGTCTGATATCAGATTTCCCAGGGGAGAAATGGGCACACACACACACACACAGAGGGCACATCCCGTTTGGGGAACTCAAAGGAAAACATTTGGTGGTGGTGGTGGTGACTCAGAGAGGCGTCTCTGCCCTCTGACTCAGGGCTGAGTCAGCACAGGGGCACTGCTGAGGGTGCTGAGGGGTGGGTGAGTCACCAAAACCTTCCACTGGAGGCCCCAGAATGTTCTCCTGGATCCCTCAGGCATCCTGAGGCCAAACCTGGGCAGCCCTGCCAAGAGAAACCTGCCCTCCACTTTCCTTGGCTGCATCACTTTCCTCTTCCCCAGAGCATCTCAGACTGCTGTGGGGCTGATGCAGGGACTCTGGCGTGGAGGTCAAAGCTCATGGTTTAGCTGCTGGTATCTTTTGCATCTTGACAAGATTTCAGGACTGATGCTGAATATGAATTTCTAATAGTTTATGCAATCAGTTCCTGGTAAATCTCAGTTATTGAGGTTTGTTGAGAATTTTCTTCAAGCTGTCACACACTGTGGTGCTGTCAGCTATCAGAGAGATCAGAGGTGTTGCAGAAATAACCCCACCTGTGAGAGTGGCAGCCAGCACATCTTCTGAAGCCCTGTCTGGGTGGTAGCACAGATAAAGGTGGGCAGGCAAGCAAAAGAGAGGTTTTTCTTACTGCTATGTATTATAGGCATGATACCTGCAGAGAGATGTTATTCTATTCCCAAGTTCAACAGTAAATGTCTTCATTATATTATTATTATGTTTGTGCCATTAGTATTATTATTATTATTATTATTGGTATTATCATTGGTATTATCATTCCTCAGGATATTTCCTAGGCCAATTCAGGCCTGAATTACTTAGAAAAAAATTTGGAGGCTTCTTTTAACTTAAGAAGTCAACGTTGAGAGAAACTGAATGCTCTTTCAGAAAGAAAAAATAATAACACAGCAGTGCTCAAGCAGTTCTCTTGTGTTGCATAACTTTTGTCTGAAAACTGCAAGGTGGGGTCCAGGAGTCAAGGTTTCTTGTCTCATAGTTTGAAATTGAATAGGTATTTTATTAATTAATATGGAGTTGCCATTGTTGAGTGGCTGGTGTCATATATATAATTTTTTAAAATTAATTAAGAGCATTGTAAGAGCAACCAGACCTTTACATGACAGAGACAGCTCGAAGCTGTCAGGCAGTGCCAGATAGGTTCCTGCAGCTCTGATGGAAAGCCAGGGAGAAAAAAAGGCTTTGCTGAACACAGCTAAAGCACCAAAAAATGTGCATCTGTATCAAATGCAGGTTGGCTTCAGGGCCAGCATGAAATTAAAAACTTCAGAGAGTGTCTTCATTCATGAGTTGAGGGGGTTACCTGAGGTCCAAGTGGTGAAGCAAGTGTTCACTGCCACTTTATTTTTGAGCATATTTATGTTCCCCTAACAAGACAAGTTCCTAGCCATAAACTGAATTTCAGTTATTAACTTATTACTCAGTAATTCAGTAATTATTCAGTTATAATAGCAAATTTTTTAGCTGGTTGAATTTCTGGAGTTTATAACTCACTGTGTCATATTAAAAATGAACAAAACACCCCAAACCAAAAATCAAAATCAAACATATATTATTAAACTGCAGTTGTGGATTATTTAATCCTTTCAGAGCTTTTGGAATAATAGCACACAACCTTTGAGAGTGTAGCAACAATGTAATTCCCACACTTCCCAGAATTATTAATGTCTTGGAGTTGTTTAAAAGCTTTCAAAATAATAACACTAATAACAAATAGTCATTATTAGTAAAGAATTATTAATAATAATTATCCCACTTTGATTGTCATGATTTAAGATTTTAGGACAGGTCCTCCTGCTGTGAGGATAGATAAGGAGAAAGATGGAAGTAAGATAAGACTTTGAGGTTTTTGACCTGAATAGATGTTGATTTGATTATTTGTTTTTCCTTATGAACACTTAGCTTACATATTTATTCACTAAACATTTGCAGTTTCAGATTATCTTTGTAAATGCCCGTGCTTGCAATGAAATACCACCTTTTCTTGATTTTTAAAGTAGCAAAATAATTCTTGTACCATAATGGTTGTCAGGTTTTTGCAGGATATAAATAACAAGTAGGAAAATATTGCCTACTCAGATGAAATGACACAGTCCCCAGTTGGATGGCTGCTTGCCAAAATCCTTATTTTTTTCAGTCCTCTTGGAGTTGGGAGAAGAATATCCCATTGCAGAACATTACTGTGTGCTGTATAAAAATACAGAATGAAAACTGGCTACTTTCAGAGGCTCACAACTTCTTTTTAACTGTACTCACATTCAAAATGTGGTTAAGAATGTGTTACTTAAGAATGAGACAATATTCTATCCCTTAAATAATCTCTGAGTTTTTAGCCTTCTAAATTCCATGTGTATGCCTCCACATCTTAAAGCATTTAGAGAATTAATGCAATATTAAATAGTTATGGTTGTAAAATCAGTAGAAAACTATTGAAACTAGAAATTATGATTTTTATACAGGAAAACATAAGAGGTAGTAAAAGTGGATTAAGCAGCCATTTTTGTCTTCTATGGTATCATCAGATAAGGACATTGTGGGGGGGAAAAATAAGAAAAAAATATTTGCAGAAATATTTTTACAGACATCAAATTTGGCATACATCATTCCCCTTACACTTGAATGTTTTTGTGCTTGAACAGCAGAGAATAAAATAGGCTACACCAGGATTTTTGTGGGTGGTTGTAGTTTGTTTCTTTTTGTTGGTGGTTTTTTGGGTTTTATTTTAGTTTTTTTAAATAAAATATTTTTAATCAAATTTTAATCAAAAATTTTTAAGTTTTTTTAATCAAATACTTTGTCCTAAACCTGGAAATTTCTTTTAGAAAATAGTTTTGGGGTTTTTTGAGGGGGTTGATTGCTTCTTTTCCAAAATAATCTGTGAGTAACACACACTTTCAAATCCCAGAATAGGAATCTTGATACCCAGTAATAAAAATACTGAAGTAAGCAATTAGGTGACTCCAGGGCTGGTTTCCTTAATGTTTCCTTTACATCACAGCACATATTTTGAATTAAAGCTTGAACTTCTCAGGCTTTTTAAGAACATGTGGTTTTTTGGGGTTTTTAAATACCAAATCCTGCTCACCATGCAAGATCTTTTTTTCTTTTTGTACGTATATCCAGTAATTCTGTAAAGTTCAGTTTAGCATTTATATATATATACATACATATATATATATACACATATATATATAAATGTATGTGTGTGTATATATATATATATCTATATATCTCTATATCTATATATCTATATATCTATCTGTGTGTGTGTATATATATCTATATATATGTATTTGTATATATGTATATATCCAGCTGTAACAGTACATGGCCTGTGGATGGATTTTTGCATTTTCCATGTACTTTTTCTGTTTAAATCCCCAAATTATTTCAGTATGTTTTCCAGTTACAGGGTGGCAGGAACAAATATATCACTTGTGCCACACTTTAGGTCTTTACTCCTTTAGCTGCCAATGTTTTGCTTATCCTTGTCCAATATACACAAGGAATAAGGAAAAAGAAAAATTAGGAGGTGGTTATCTGAAAATTTATGTTAAGAACATGTAAGAATATTTGTATCTCATCAGGCACTGGCAATATTTTGCTCTGTTTCTGATCCTGAGCAACTGAAACATGGAAATCACTATGTCCATATCATCATTATCCACATGGACACACAAAATTAATGTCCTGTATTTTAATGTACATATTTAAGCATTCTCATTTTTCTTCTGTGATTTTGTGTTTGGTCGGCCACAAATGCTTTCTGTAGGTTTCTGCAGATTTTCAGACCATGGTTACTTTATTTGCATCACCCATGTATCTTCTTCTCTCTTTTTTTTGGCATTGCATTTAGGATTTCATTCAAGTGATGATTAGAAAAAAAGTCAGCTGGAGAGCCCATCTCTAAACATTTTGGCATGCAGAAAAATACCATGAACAAGATACATGTAATTCAGAAATAAATTATGTCCCATTTGGCCATCAGTTCCGGACACATATGAATCCTAAAAGCAATAATTACATTGCAGGAAACAGTATTCAAAAATTGTGAGAAATAGAGTTAGTTCGTATTAACATGGATTCATGGATTCCTTTGTCCAAAATATCTTGTCAAACCAGGCAAATGCATTAAGCAAGGATAAGAAAGTGTTAATGAAAATTGACAGGACTTAACTTTGGGCTCCTCTTTATTGTTTCTGGTTATAGGTCAAAAATAATGGTCTATTTGCTTGTAGCTTTCACTTTTATTCAACTGGAAATCAAAGCTCTGACTGAAATATTGCTTTAAATAGAAACACCAATTAGGTCAAAAATCTTTCTTCTTTTCTGTGCCTTGAATCAAAACCACTAGTCAATATTTGATTGTGTGGTCATCTAAAGAAAAATTTACATTGTCCATATCTTTCAAACAATAAAAAAACTTTTCAAAGAAAGATTAGATTCTGAAGAATGGCTTTGCTGCAGAATTGCAGCAACTTGTCAAAATTATTACCAATTTCACATCTTCCTGCATCAAAACTTTTTTCTCTCTCAGACGACTGCATCTTTCAGTTACCCTCTGTGCTGCATCTTTGCAAGTTGTTCTGTAAATTTAGGATTGTTCAAGTAAATTTAGGATTTACTTCTCAATGCCTGGACTGCTCTGGAAGAAGCACAAGCCAGGTATTTGATTTTAAAAAGCCTGGCTGGGAGAGCCCTTGTGCTGTCTTCTGGCACAGCAACCAATTCCATGAGATCAGGACGAACAGCAGAATTCCCTTTCCCTCCCTTGTGTGCAGAAGAGGCTAACTACAAAATTTTCGTGGGGGATCCGAGAGGAAATAAAAATGTTGTTTTATGCTTTTATGCTTTTTTTATTTAAAAATGCTGAAAACTCTCTGGGAGTTTTCAGTTACATCTGCTGCAGGTTCTGTATTTTTTTTTTCAGTGCAGTGTGAAGCTTTTCCTGGGTTTCAGAGAGGAGCCACATGCTCCCACAGAACCTTGGAGAAATTTCTCCATTTACCTTCCATTAAGGAAAAAGCTCATTTGTGATTGTCCAGCATTTATTTACATTTACAGCTGAGGAATGAATATTCTTGGCTCTGTCAGGAAGTCCTGATATAGCTTTGTCCATGGCATTGTGAACTTCCCTGTGTTTGGGTAAAAGCAAGGATGAATTCTGAATAAAAAAATGTTTTTTCCTTTGCCTGTTGTGAGCAGTAGGCTACTTCTGACATCACTACAGCTTTGAATTATTTGCTTACTCCTATTAACTCTGCTTTTTTGAGTAATTTTGTTTTGAAGGTTAGAAAAATTTGAGAAATACAGGCAGAGGTCACTGCATGTGAAAGCCCAGTGGAGTCACCCTACAATGAAATCACATAGGATAAAACCACACAAAGAAACTGTTCCTTCCCCAGTTTTTAAGTTTCTTATTCCGCTTCCCTTAGTGTTCCCTCTGAGCTGGAATGCTCCAACCATGAAGTGACTGGATGTGGCACCAATTTCCAAACACAAATATCTTACTTTCAAAGGTTTTCATTAAAACCTTACTGAGAAGAGGACACATCACATATCTTGGGCTGCTGCTGGGAGGAATTGCAGGAGCTGTGTGAGAAGGGTTAAGGAAGAGAAAGCAACCAAATCCTGCTGCTTGCTAGTGGGTGCAACCGGGATAAAAAAATGTAGGAAAAGCCACATATTGCCTCTGATATTTCCCCTGAACAGCTGGGAACTGGCACCACTGGAATGCCCTCCCTAATTCTATCCCAATCTTTGCATTTTCTTCAATAAGAAATGTATTGTGGCTTTGTCACAGAAGGAGATGTGAGCTTTTATACAGTGATTTCAGCTCCAGCAGTAATCCTGGATGCAGACATACCTACTGCAAAAAGGATGTGCAAAGCAAAAGCACAAGCAGGATACAGCAACCACTTGTTGGCTCATAATAGAAGCTTATTTAAAGTTTACAGCTTTGTTTTCCTCAAATCTTCACATCCATAAATAGATCTTGTTAAATTTTCAACAAGTGTCAAGAAGCATATCCTAGCACTCACTTTTGAGGGGAACTATACAATTTTTTTACAGAAATGAAGATTAACTCAGGCCAAATTTCCCAGCAGGGGAAATAATTTTAAAATACAGAAAAATATTTTTCAGGGGGATTAACCAGAATGCAGTGAACAAAATGGAATTTGAACCTACTTTTGCTACATGTCAGTTCTGTGCTGTAGAGATCTGACCTTCTTTATAAAGTGCTTTGAGATTTACTGAAGAAAAGTACAGGACAACAGCAAGAGAACTTTAATTATTTGATGTAATTAAGAACTTAATAACAATGACATAATTAAGAACTTAATGGAACTTAATGCTGTGATGATGTAACATTTGTATTTTCTTTGGCTTTTCAGTGCTTTCTTTCCAGCTTAGCAAACTGATGGATAAGAGCTGAAGGAAAAATCCATTGTGAAGAAACAAAAAAAAAAAAAAATAGACACGTCTGCCTTTCAAAAATTAATAGCAGTGTTAAATCATATAGCCTAAGGTCACAGCTCTCAAACCTCTGAATCCAAAATTTCATCTCAGAATTGCTTGACAAGCCTAGGAAGTCCCATGCAGAAAACTTGTAGGAATCCACAATAGCAAGGAAAAAAAAAAGGATCAGCAGACATTAATGACATCAGCCTCACAATGGAAATGGAGATTTTCCTGTTTAGAACTCACAGAGACCTGTGGAGCTGAAACTGCTGCTTTAGAAGCCTGGTTCTCAGCAGTGCTCTGGAAATCCATTCTCTGCACAGGTAGAATTAAGATGCACTTAATTTGTGCCAAGACACTGGGCAAGTTATCCCTTGCTGACTCAATGTTCTTGCATTTAGGATGACAAATTAGGGTAAGTTAGAATACTGGAAGTTCATTCAGTGTGAAAACAAAGCCATGGCAGTAGAGAAATGCTGTAAAATATGCTGTAAAATAAAAGTAAAATGACTCAATGGAAGATGCTTAGCCCAACTTGTTTTTTTGCGATATTGGGAATATATCTAGGACAGCACAAGATCCGCTGAGCAGGGAGTTACCTCAGCTGAGTTCTTAGCTCACCAGGCCCAAGGTCGGAATTTTTTGGCAGAATCTGGTTTTATTACAACAAAAACCAAGGTTTCCCCTATTATTTCCTCATAATGAGATTAGGCAAGGCTTCAGAGATATCGGAGACAAAAGGTTTAAAACTTGCAGTTATTACCTAAGAAAGGAAGAAAGTATTGTAGATAGAAGACCTAGGCTATTTCTGACATCACTACAGCTTTGGAATTGTTTGATTACTCCTATTAACTCTGCTTTTTTGAGTAATTTTGTTTGAAGATTAGGAAAAATTTGAGAAATACAGGCAGAGGCCACTGCGTGTGAAAGCCCAGTGGAGTCACCCTACAATGAAATCACATAGGACAAAACCACACAAAGAAACTGTTCCTTCCCCAGTTTTTAAGTTTCTTGTTCCACTTCCCTTAGTGTTCCCTCTGAGCTGGAATGCTCCAACCATGAAGTGACTGGATGTGGCACCAATTTCCAAACACAAATATCTTGTTTTCTAAGGTTTTCATTAAAACCTTACAGAGAACAGTATACATTACATATCTTGGGCTGATTTTCACCTCCCGACTTAGGACAGGTTGGAATTTATGTGTTGGGTTTAGAGAAGCATTTGGAAGCTTTGGAAAAAGGAGGTTCAACAGGAAAAGCACAGCATTGAAGTTTAGAGCACGTTCACAAGCCTCCTATTAATTCAGCATTTCTAGCTCAAATTAAAGATTAATCCCATTTGAAGCCATGGAAGCATTTAATTATGGTTAGTCTGTATTGTGCATTCCCTTTATTATTTAAACCTTAGATTTTACCCAAGCTAAATTAACTGAAAATCCTTAATTAGCCAAAGCTGGTATGCTAGCTGGGCTTCAGTAGTGAGCTTAAACCTCAAAATAGGTGCTCCCCAGAAGTTAATAAATGTTTATGTGACTTGCATGCAGATTTTTGCTTACAAATGTGGTTCCTGTCTCATCATGCTGGCTGGAATAAGAATGTGAGGAAGGAGTTTTCCACACTGCATCTTTTTTCCCCTATTCCTTTCCCACTCATGTTACACCTGGCAAGCAGAGAGCTGATGAGCTTCATCTCTGTGTGGCTTTCTTTTCATAAGGAAAACAAAATTTTGGTGTATTTTGTTTGGTTTTGGTTTGGCTTGGTTTTTGTTTGTTTGGGGTTTTGTTTGGGTTTTTTGTTGTTGTTTTGGTTTGATTTTGGGGTGGTTTTTTGGGTTTTTTTTGTTTTGTTTTTTTTTGGTTTTTTTTTTTTAATTGGAATAAATTTAGAGGGGACTGGAATGGGACCTTTGTAATAAGAAGGTCAAAATTAATTACTGTGACTTAGATATGCTACAAAATGTTCAGACAGCTGTGTAAGTGACGGATGTACCTTTTAAATATAGGCAGTGTCCCCAGCACAGGAAATTTCCCAGTCTTATGCCCTGTTCTTGTACCCTCTCATACTCCCCAGATTCTGGTCTTGGCCATCCTGTCTGTCAGTGGTGCTGCAACAAGCCAACACAAATAATTGTTTCAACCCAACACAAATAATTTAACAACTCTCTCAGGGGATGTATTAAACTCTCCCTCACTTTTCTTGACACTGCACTGGCTTTACAAATCTTCAAGACACATCTCCATCTCCCTGTCCCACAGCTGGTGCCAATGGCACACAGAAATCTGCTGTTACTGGGGGTTGTCCATCCTGCAAAGGTTTCCCAGCTCTAGAACCCTGATCACACGGGACACGATGCTTATCAGGGGCTTGTCTGCTCTTCATAGCATAAAAAAGCCCTTTTAGCCCAAAATAATTCATGGCAGTGTCATGAGAATGGGAAGGCAGGGCCAGCTGGGAAAAGGTGGTGGTGAAAAATCTGGGATCCACCAGGGCAAGTGGAAGCCCAAAGTTGGTTACAGAACAAGAGTTAATGTATGTAAATCTCAAGAAAGAAGCATTTAGGCAGCATCTTACATGTGCTTGTTGAGGAGCAAGATTAAAAAGCTGTTCATTACAAAATGCAAAGTAAGAGAAAGCTGTAATTACATTGCCTAGTGCTGAAAGCAAAGTGCATGAGAGTCCAGAAGAATTTACACCTTTTCCTCAGGTGGAAATTACACAGGAAATAGGAATCAGACTCTCTGCTGGCAGTGCTGCCTTCACAAAGCACAGGGCAGGGGTGTAACAATACAAACAGTGACAGGGAAAATGAAAATGCTGCCTGACCCAGAGATGGATGTCACTCCACCCTTCAGGCTTTGGAGGGGCTTGCAGAGATGTGAGAATCAACCCCCTGAGATCTGGAGGCCACAGCTCTCCTGCCCAGTGGCTTGGCCTCGTTTATAATATAGTAATATAAATATGTAATAATGGAAAACACAGTGCTTTCACCTGCTCAGAATAACTCTCTCACCAGAGCTGAGGGCTCTCACTACTGCAGGTGTTACAGGTATCACAGAGATAAATTTGTGGTTGTGCCATTTACCTGCACATTTAGCAATATGCATTTTGTGCCATCATGAGGGTGCTGAAAGTGAAATGCTCAAAAAGGCTGGCTACCAAAATCTCTGCATTTTTGGTGTGGAAATACGTTTC
>NW_005054468.1:1186309-1189486 GCF_000277835.1 Geospiza fortis
AATGTTTGGTTGCAGGTTGTTTCTTGGGTTCCTGGGCATGAGGTCTCACTGCTTATGTCTCCTTACTCCATATGATTTGATAATTTTACTCCACGACCTAATTTTTTTGCTGCTTTGTATAGCATCTTTCACTTCTGTCCAGTGCAAATATTTCCTTGTTGCTGGCACTCTTATGCTCTGAATGTGCTCACTACTTGAGCCCTATTTATGCTCTTTTATCCTTTCAAAGATATTGTTGTCATTTGCACTGCTGTGACTTCAGTGCTTGTTCCAAAGGGTAATTGAATTTTAGGGAAAAAAAAAGACAAAAAACCCAATCAATTTTTTTCTAATTGATTTTGCAAGGCTCATGGGATAGACATATTCGTTCAGTCTTGTTGTACTGACAACTTTCTTAGAGATTTTTGTGAGGTACATCTCGACCTCTAGGAGAAAATTCTGGTTAGTAACAGGATGTCCCTGCTACCAATCTGTCAGCAGAGAAAGAACAGATTTTCCAAAATTCATAAAGAAGGCAGACCATTTAGGAATGACTGGGAGAATGTGGTGAGGGGGAAAAATCCCTTTTAAGAGCATTGCAGGAGACTTTATGTTTGTGTGTATTGTAGTGATGAATAACTGCCCCACAAAAGCAGCCCAGACAGGTGCAGAGAGACAAAGATCACCAGATTTTCATGCCTGAATCTTCTCCAAAATTTTTCCAGATTGGATCAAACCAGTGAGACAGATTTTCCTGCCAGCAGACTTGTCCCCTGTTGTTTCACTGCTCAGGCAATGTTCTTGGGGGAATATGTAACAGTGATGGAAAACAAGATTTTCAGCTTTTGTTCTAACTAGCCAGTCACCAGAAGCGGGGAAAAAATACTCAAGACTTGGGGCAGGCCTCACTTCCTTCAGAAATGTAGGACTTCCCAAGTAGGAAATTGTTTAAAGTGAAATTTTAGAGGGGGGGAAAAGGAAGGAAAATAGATCTGTGAGAATGGCAAGGGGAAAGCAATTGCCAAAATGAATAATTCAAGGGGACGCATGAAAGGGTAAGAGGGAGATTTTGTTACATTAGAAAAACAAATAGCAAATAAAATGCAAATGGGTTTACAATCATATTATCATGCACATTAATTTCTGCAAAAATTTTATTCCCCATTTCAGTCTCCTTCCCTCAAGCCTCCTCTCTCTGTAGCTGGTACCATTCACTGTCTGTGGTGAAGATCTGAGCCACCAGACTCAATTTCAATTCCAAACCCAAACATAAGCAATGGCTTGTGAGCTTGCAATTCCTTTGAGGCTCACCCAACTCCAATTTTGCTTTTTTCCTCCAGGGGAAGCATTTTCTCTTTGAAGCTACAGTCCAACCCATTCCATTGCAGGATATGGGCTCAGATTCTCCTCTAGGCCAGACTGTTGTGGGACATTTTATGCACTGTACCTTCATGTCACACTAACAGAGAAGGGGAGCTCTGACGTGAAAAAACTGTAAGTGATGGGGTGATGCTGGGAATTTAGAAGCATGGAAAACACTCGGTTGTCCAGGCCCCTCTCTGACTAAAATTAACACTTAAAATCAAAAGCATTGTGCATTTAATTAGCCCAGATGTTTGAAGGTGCAACATTAATGGCAATTTATCTTTTCTTTGTTCATAAAATACCTTGGAATTATCATGAGACAGATGGTTACCAGAGATTACTACATGTACTGTTTTCTTGTTGTCATCTGCCACAGGCAAGAACACTTTGAAGAGAATTGTTTCTTTCTGAGAACAAAGATAAACTACTGTAAACTAATTGCTAAGCTGCTGTACAGTAGGAAAAGTGATGGAAAAATTCTACTTTAATGAGTTGTAAGTCACCTTGTCTGCAAAAGGAGCTTGCTCTAAAAGCACTGATGCCCAAAGTTACAACCACGTCTCATACAGAATCACAGAATCACAAAATATTCTGAGTTGGAAGGGATCCATCAGGATCATCAATGTTTAGTGTCAAACTTTCAGCGTTCAGACAAAAGGGGATGTGCATAAGGTGTTTCTCTTCTGATTTTTATTGTCTTTTGTTCAAAATTGCCTCTTGTAAGCTTTATGTAGAGTCACACATGCAGGAAGCTTTGCCTCAGTCAAAGCTAAGTGAGAAATATCACCTGGGGATACCTGAATGCATCACAGTTCACACAGGACATCTTCAGAAGCAGGGAGTGATTTTTGACAGGGAAAAGGCATGATTCTCAAAAAGCAAGTACTGGGTTGCATGAGGGAAATTTGTACCTTGTCTAAAGCTTCAAATCTGACATTATTTTTTTAAATCTAGCATCCACTTACTCATTTCATGGGTCTTCTTCCTGTGACGTTCATCTCACCTGACTTCTATTATTTCTTTGCCATAAAACAATGGGACAATTCTTTGGCAGTTGGTATTTTGCATTTTTAGATGGTCTTCTCCTAAATGAAAAGTTTCTAATTTTTGGAAGGTTAAAAAAAAAATCACTCAAAGGCAGAGCAGCAAACCTTTCTGTCTGACGTCCAGTGACAGAGAGGCTCAAGACTGTTTAGGATAAAGGCTTTTTCTGATCTTTTCACTGCCTGGACAGAGCACCTGGGGCAAATCAGATGAGTTGTTTGGTTGTCACTGGTCACCACTGTTGTGTGTGCTGGGGACAAGCGACGATTCCACTGCCCACTGACTTTCAGGCTGCTCATCGAGTTTTACCAATACTGGGCTTTATCCCAGTTCTGGGCTCCACATTCGTGCCAGATATCAGCAAACTCTGCTTAATAGCAGGATCCCTATGCACTGCCTTTCATCCAAAGAAATCAAAGTGTTCAAAAAACGAATTAAAGTTTTGCAATGCTTGCTGGCACACCTCCTGCAGGATTTGTTCTGCTGTAATTAAGGCACCTTTTGATAAGTCAGGATCCTTCATAACCCCTCCAGCTATGGGGGCCCACATAGTCCCACACTAGGATTTTTGGCAAGATATCTCATTTGAAATGGTGAAGATTTTGTCTAAAACTCTCCCTTTCCTCCCCCACACCAGGCTGCTTCATGCAGTGTGCTGCTTCATGCCACTCCTGGAGCAGGCAATGATTGAAAATCTACCACCCTTGTAGCCTCGTCTTTGGATGTGGCAACACATCACCCTCTGATCTCACCCAACCACACAATTATGCCTAAATTAAAAAAGACAAG
>NW_005054468.1:1189509-1194996 GCF_000277835.1 Geospiza fortis
CAGGAATGCGGGGTGGGTGGGAGTTGGCTGATAGGAGAGCAGCTGGCACAGGGAACTGAGGATGGAGCCTGCCTTGCCAAATCCCCACAAGTGGGGGAAATGCCAACCAGGTTTCAATGAGAAAGCAATTAACATTGTATTAGGTGGCTGCAAATAAACACTGATTAAAAAGCCAGGAGAGTTGTTGGTGTGGAGAACAGTGGGACCCAGATGGGATGATTGGTGAAAGCTCAAACAAAATCTGTTCTGTGAGGGCTGCCAGTTTTACACTATCAACGTCTGGGTCATCAGTAGCTGAATGTTGTTAGCCCAAATTCAGGAGGCCAAACTCTCCACAGAGATGAATTTGGGAGCATTTCAATTAAATTTGTGTAATTAGGCTGATTCCCACCAGCTGATACATTCCCTAGCGGCTCTCTGTGGCTTTTATGTTTAAATACTGCAAGTTAGGATTCTAATCTGTTTCAAATGGATTGCAGTGAAACAGAAAGTAAAGGAAAATGGAGATGCAGCAGAAAGGGTGGGCAGCCTGCACAGCAAGATCATGGGGACAGAAACAAAGCAAATTGATGCACGGTCAGGCACTGCCCAATACTATTTAGTTGCTTCATTTTGGAGCACCAGAGAATGCATAAATTGAGATCAATGGAGGAAAGGAAAGCAGCGCCAAAGTTCCAGGTTGAATGCACTCCTTCCCAACTTCATATCCCACTCCAAGCCTTGCTCCTCAGGAAATTCTGTTCTCATTTCTATTAGGAAAATGTTGGAAGGTGATCAGCTGACCTCAGGAGTTGGTCACTGGGACAAATCTCTGCTTTGTTGGTGAACCCGTGCTCTGATTCAGCCCAGGTGAGGGAAGTTATGCAAGAGAAAGGTGTTAAAGCTGGCTGAGCCATCCTCCTGGGAGAAAATGGGATGCATCACTTGATGCTGAGGAGTTTCTCTCTATTTTCTGGGACTAATCTGGTTGGCAAAGGAAGCAAAAAAAAAAAATTCATTTTTTTCATTTTTTCTCATGACATTCTGTAGTGTATTGAGTAATTAATTCTGATCCACAAATGTGTCTTTCAGGTGCTGTGACAAAGATTTTTTCTACATATAACCATTTTTAGTGAAGATCATTTTGAGGACATAATTGAGTTCTGAAGCAAGTTCAATATACATTCTTTGTGTTTCATTTTGGAGAGAACTGACACTGAGAATACAGGATTTTTATGCTGGAAAACACATTTGTATCCACATCCTGTAGGGGCTCTGTTCTTCAATTCCCTTTTATTGTAGAGAATGTTGCTGCCCGGGTGTTGGTGACTGAGAAAAGTGCCATGGTGAACAAATTATGCCAAATAATATTGCATCAAAACATCCACTGTTTTGGGGTTTTTTTTAAACTTCTCTTGAAGCTGTACCTCATCCTTTTTCAGAAGGAATAATCCTGCATGAATGTACTGAATAGTTTTCCTCCAGCTTAAAATGGCCTCAAAATCACCCGATTTGATTTTGCTTTGGCTTTAATTTATCTGGGCTGTTCCAGCTTATGTTCCTCTCCTCTTCAGAACTGGGTCTGACTAAAACTGGGGGGGAAAAGTTTACACCAGCTTAACAAAACATAGTGGCACAAGATTCAGATACATCAGATTGGAAACAAGAGGTCACGATGTTTTTTTCTGGGGTGCACTAGTCTGTAGGACACCAATTCCAATTTGTTTCACTTGGAGAAAAAAATGGGACTGAATCTTCTGAAGATACATACCAATATTGTTTTCTAAGAACTATAGTCATACTTGTATCATTTATGTGATTAAAGTCATTACAGTGATTAAATTTGTCATTCAAGTGATTAAATCAAAGTTCTACTTGTGCAATATTTGTATTGAATTTTAAAGTTTCATACTTTTTAAAAGAAATTGGAGAACTTCCACTTCTATCCTGACTGGGGATGGGGAAAGTCTTTTTTGGGGCACTATAAAAAAAAGAAATTTTTAAGTCCTTTTTAGTCAATCCTTTTGAATTGAATCACCATTGATTTTATGGTAGCAATAACCGTCAGTTTAAGATTTGATGGCTTCTTTTAAGTCTTATTTTCTAATATCATGATAGAAGCGAAGGGTTGTGCCAGTTCCACACTTTTTACATCTTTAGTAACCAGGAGTAACTTCCCTGAAATATTTTAGAATGCATAAAACATGAAAATGTTTTTACCACCCACTCACAAGTAAATGAAGTATCAGATGTTAAACCAGGCTTGGGTCTGGATGTCAGTTATTTGCTACTTTTTGTAGACTTTCTGTTTCTAAATTTGTCAAAATGAATGGGCTGGGGTTGTTTTCTCTTTGAACATGTGGTGATCTTTTGGATGTTTTTTCACACCAGTGAGTTGAACAACTTTGTTTTAATATTTGACAACATTCAAAGGAAGTGACACAGCTAAAAAACTGCAAAACTGCTGAGTTCAGGCCTGTCTTTGAATTAAGCATGATGGAAATCTTGCTTTACCTGGAGATGTGTCACTACTGTGGCTCCAAAACAGGAAACTTTTATCGTCCAAATGCATAGCAACAGCATGTAGAAGGAATAAAATTGTAATTCAAATGAACCTCAGACCATGGGCTTGTCCAGACCCTAAAATCTGAATGTTGGTGAAGTCATATCTCCGTAAGGAATTAAATCTCTTTGTCCCCACACACTTGTTGCTATGACTGCATCGTTATTTTCAATCTTGGATATTTTTTCTTCTCATAAAGTGCCGAAGAGCTGAGTGTACAGAACCACAACCAAAATCCAACCAGCCCAGTAACTTGCTCCTGGCAAATGCCCAAAAGGTCTTAGTAGAGGAATTTATATAGGTATTTTCCTGTAATCTTTGTCTGATCTCCAACAGTTTCCACTTGGGGATAGTCCTAGACTGGAAGTGCATTGTGTATCTTCTGTAATACTCAACAAGTTTGCCTTCTGCAAACCTGTCCTACCTCTCCCTCAACCCATGGCATTATCTTTCAGCATCCAATGATGTGGAGATAATCAAATATGTTGGTCCCTCATGCCACCCTTTATTTGCTCTTGAACTCCTTGTCACAACCTTCATTTTTTCTCTTACACTGAAGAAGATTCAAAAAAATTTTGTGTGGCACAGTTCTTGTGATAGAACAAAGGCAGATCAAATTTTCTGCTATTCCATAAATTCTCTGTATTCCACAGATTATCTGTATGGCCTTTCTTCAGCCTAAAGTGAGAGGATCTTAAGAAATTCTTCAGCCATGGGGTGGGTGGGTATGGAGAATGTGGAGTGCCGTGGATTAAGCCCATCCAGGAATCCAGCACCATGCAGCCCTTGACAGTGAGATGGGAGAGAGAATTGGGAAGGTGAAAATAAAAAACTCTTAGGTTGGGACGAAGACAGTAAACTGTCTATTAAAATAGGAAAATTTCTATTAAAATAGGAAAAGCAAAAGCTGCACACACAAGCAAAGCAAGACAAGGAACTCATTCCCCACTCCCCATGGGCAGGCAGGGCTCAGCCAGGCCCAGGAGAGCCAGGCTCCATCACAGGTGGCTTGGGAAGACAAAGGCCATCATTCCAGATGTGCCCCCCTTCCTTCTGTGTGCTGAGCCCAATCTCACATGGTCTGGAGCATCCCTTGGGTCAGCTGGGCTCAGCTGTCCTGGGTCTGTCCCCTCCCAGGTCCTTGATGGGCAAACTCTGAGCTTCCATAACCATCCCTGTGTTATCAGCACAGCTCACAGCATGGATCCAAAGCACACTTTCCTGTGTGAAGGAAATTAGCTGTGTTGCAGAGAAAACCAGCACATGGAACATGGTTTTCCTGAGGGCTTTAAAGCAGAAGCAGGGAGTGTTGGAACCCTGGATGCTGAGAATTTTAAACTTCCTGCACTGAAAGGCGAAGACCCACGAGAGAGCACTGCATCTGACCTGAGGCTGTGGAGAAGACTTTAAAATTTGGTTGATAGCACTGGAATTACAGGTGTGGAGTTGGTTAGAAATGTGTAATATCACAGGGTGAAAAACTTGGAGTTTGGGGTTTTGGAATATAGAAATAAATATTAAGCAAGATGGAGGTTTTAGGGATGAGGTAGGTTGTTCTTCTTCACATTCTTCTTCCTTCTTCTTCACCTTTTTTTTTTCCCTCTTCTCCATGGGTTTGGGTAACATTTTGCAATTGGGCAGAAAAGTCCTCATTGCAGCTCTGTGGGATCAGTTATTGGGTTAAAAGGGAAAATAAGCCAGGTGTCAGTTCTTAATTGGGTAGTTCAGTCTCAAAAGGCCTTGTAACAAGAGATTGTTGGCCACTTTGTGCCTTCTAATGAAAAGCTGCAAAACTCATGGTTTGTGAGGCTGTTTCACTGATAAGAAATAATAAACACCTGAGTCCAAACATCAATTGCTGTGTCAAGTGCATTCAATCCAGACCCAGAGAAACCAACAGGGAGGGGGTAAATGGCACGAGTTTCAAAATAAGAAATTCTGTCTTGATGGAAAGACGGCTTTTACCACCAGGATGTGATCAAACTCTGGAGCAGGAGCCAGGAGAAGCTGTGGGTCGTTCATCCTTGGGCTGGATCCTCAAAATCCATCTGGTCCTGGAACAATCTGAGCTGGTTGAGCAGAGCCCAGAGGTCCCTTCCAACTTGAATTGCTCTGTACTACAGTGATCCTGAAGTTTTTGATGTCTTTGGGCCTCAGCCTATAAAAAAAAAGGGCATTTCCCTACCACTGCTGAGTGCTGTGGAGCACTAGGAAAATAGTAAGGGCTTCAAACCCCTGGCAATAAAGACATGCTGCTTCCACAGGTCCTGTATTTAATAGTGGCCAGAGTGCAGCTCTATGAGAAGCAACTGCAAAAAAAAAAATTAACATGCTTGTAGAAGCTCTAAGGTTTGGGGGAGTTGATTGTTTGTTTTGTTTTGTGTTTTGTTTTACTTATTTTTATTATTATTATTATTATAAATTATTATTGTTATTATTATTGTTATTCATTTTAGCCAAAATAAGCCATGGAACAGTGCAGTAAAAATGTGCAGATGCTTCTCGTGCTGTTTTCTATGGGTTTGGTGTTGGTTAATTACTAATATATTAACTTTTTGTTGTGAGATAGGATTAGGAGAAAGGTAAAGTAAACTTTAAAAGGATATAAAGAAGATTTTATTAAAAGTAATTAGAAAGAAAAAAAAGTAGTAAGAATTTAAATACATTTTTAGAATACTTCTTTCTATAACTTTTTCTTTCTTACTTGTAGGAATCCATAAAGTTAGAGGGTTTCTGATGGTTCTGGCAAAAGCCATAAATCAGCTGTAACTTGGTTAAATCAAGAAACTAATGCTTGGGAATCAGACATTCAATTGGTAGAGGGATCTCCTCAAATTGTTGAACTTGCTGCTGTGGTTCGTGCTTTTCAGCTCTTTTCACAACCTTTCAATTTAATCACTGATTCTGCTTATGTTGCTAATGTAGTTAAGAGAATAGAGGGCTCA
>NW_005054468.1:1196878-1206567 GCF_000277835.1 Geospiza fortis
ACTGAAACAATTAGATCGGGTTGGATGTTGGTTGAGTAAACAAACTAATGCCACGTCCTCTGCAATTAGTGATATGTTAACCGATGTTGATAGTGTTAGACATGCTACTCTTCAAAATAGAGCAGCAATCGATTTTCTTTTACTGTCACAAAGACACGGTTGTGGGGAATTTGAAGGATTGTGTTGTATGAATTTGTCAGATCATTCTGAATCCATTCACAAAAGTATACAAAAACTGAAAGATTTAACAGCCCAAATTAAAGAAGATGGCGGATCCTGGAGAGATGACTTGTTCCAAAGATGGAGCGTTGCACCTTGGCTAAGGCAACTCTGCAAGATAGGTCTCTGTGTATTGGGTGTTCTGATTGTGATTTTAATAGTGATCCCCTGCATACCTCATTGTGTGTGTCTAATGATGAACAAAACAGTCAGAGAAATTTTTGTTATACAGGAAAGAGAATTAGGAAGTGGAATCACAGAAAGTGTTCGAAATCTCACTGAAAATGTAGATGAAGGTATAGAAATGGAAGAGGGATTTGAATTAAGACCCTGGAATCGACAAGAGTTTTTTGAACAATGACTTATAACTATTGTCAGATGTGATTTCTGTCTTTTACACTGACTGGGCCTTCACAGCATTAATTTGCTGTGTTGTAATATAGCAATGCTTAGAAGCAGCAAGAACAGGTCTTAAGCAGATAGTGAGCAAAAATATTATAGTATGGCTATGAAACGCAAGTAGTAAATGACAAGGTTTTGAAGGTTTCTTTTTAGGTCAAGAGAGAGGGGAAATGTAGGAATCCATAAAGGTAGAGGGTTTCAGGTTTGTAGGAAAACAGACAGGCCTCAGTTATGACAGAATTGTTAATATTGCTGATGCATCTTGTGTAAGCTGCAGGAAGACGTGAGGAATAGAACAATAGACCTATGTTAATGTTTCAGAATAGCTTTCTAAGTTGCAGAAAGTATCCATAGCAAGGCTAAATTTTATGAATAGACTTTTATGCATTGATTTCTTATAAATGAACAAGCAAGTATTGTTTTAACTCAAGCTACATGTGTTTATGTTGATTGGTTAAACTGTCTGTCAGTATGCTGTTGCTCTGTGTAATTGGCTAAGACAGGTATTTGGTAGATTGAAACAGCAAAACTCTTTGTCTTGCTGCCTGCATTGTGAGCTGCTCACATCTTGCATGTAAAAATCATGTAATGAGACTGATGCTGAGAATAAACACCTCAATTCTCATTCCTAGCAGCCCCCGTCCTGTTCGTGTCTGTATATACCTGCCGACGCATTACTGACTAAAACAAACAGGACATCCACCCCAAAACAGCATCATCTACTGATCTGTAACCATGGGAAATTAATCACTAGTTGAAGCTGAAAACAGTGTTGCAGTTGGATATGGTAGCAAATTAATTATTCTACTGATAATTTGCATAGTGAAATTAAGGCAAGCCTCCTAGGGCAGAAGTAACCAATAAGAGAAAAGTGAAATAAATTATTTAGAAAACAGGCAGCAAACACAGTAACCTCTCTGAAGCCACTGGAGCACACAAGAAATAATCTCTCACAGACAAAGGTGATGTGGGACCTGTGGGAGTACTGCACTATAAATTAGTCTCATAAACCTGGTAGTAAATTGCCTTTGCTGTTTGTAATGTTAAACAGTGGATTATTCCTTTTTTTTCCCACAAATATGGAAAAATTCTTATTCAAATGTAATAATGCAGCTTTTAAATGTGGGAGTGACCTACCAGCTTAAAAAGGAACCTCTCTTGATGAGATGTAAGTTCTTATGTCCCTCTTGGACTTTAAATTTAAACATGTGAAAACTGGGTCCTCTGATTTGTCATAGTTCTTTTGGGGTGACTGCTCTTTCTAACCTAATGCTGTTCAGGTTTGGGTTTTTTTTCTATTTTCTTTAAATTCCAAGGTACAGTCAGTCCAGAATATCAGCATATCTAGTGCTACAGGCCATCCAAACTGTATTCACCATTTTAAACAGGTGCTTGTCCATGTGGGAGACTCACAGTGTTGAAAGATTTGCCTGAGACTCAGGACAAAAAAAATGTGTTGTTATGAAGATAAATGGGACTGGCACCTGAAACACAGTTTTTTGCTAGTTCTTACCACCTTCTTGGTTTCATTTCCTTCCCAGGCCTGATAACTCCCCTCAGCCTGTGTCTCCTTTCTGGTTTGCAGAAGAGGAATCCCCCACACTCTTGGCCATGGTTTAACACCTGGGAGACAGGAAAAACAAATGACTTCGATGAAACAAACAGAAAACTCAAATTCACTGAGTGTCCAAGTGTCTTATTCCTTATGAAAATCATTTGGGAAGCCAGCATTCAATTTCCCATTATAAAATTCTCTCTGCAATCAGTGTAGGTCTCCTAAGTGAACCACAACACTGCTATTGAAAACTGTATTTTGGACCACTGTCTTGATGGTTTCAAGACATTTATTAGCCAAAGACACTAATTTCTGCATTTGGCCCATAGGAATTTATCTCTGTTATTTTTCAGTTCTCTCTTGAGAGCAACACAGAGAATTATTTTTTAGTTTTAAGACAAATTTCCAGAAAGTTAAAAATGCCTAGGTACCAAAAATATAGAAAATGCTAAGCTACATTACAAGTTCAGACAACTAGAAGACAAACTGAGAAAAGGAAAAAAAGAAAACCAAGCTCCCTATGCATAGCAATCTTAGTCAATTTTTCAGACTCAGAGAAAAAACTGAGAGCCAAAGCATGGTAGGAGTAAACAAGATACCAAGCCAGACCTTTCTTGGGTTTCTCTTCTAATTTTCCTAACATTTTAAAGGTGAAATTTTTCGAAGTAATTAGTTCAAATCTCCTGGCTTTATAGTCAATTCTTTTGGTTTACTTGCTAAATTAGATAGAAGGTTCCACTAAAAACCAAATGTTTCACAGTAACCATTCTGTTTTGGACGTATTTATTTTTTCCAAGGAAGAATTTTAAATTAAATTAGCATAGACACTTTGTTCCTGATTCTTTTGACCAAACTAATAGAAGAAAAAATTTAATTAATTTGTTTTTCTTGTTTGATCAGCTCTGGTTGTGATCCCTTCCATTAAACAACAGACAGTTTTTGTAAAAGCGCTTGTGTACCTAGAGAAAGGTTTTGTGATGTTCCACTCCTGTGGCACTGCCTTGCTGGGGAGATTTTATGTAATTATATAGTTTGTTTCATTCTGTGTGTTTGCATCTCCTGAATGAAAGTAAATTATTTACCTCCCACTCTGCTTTGGCAATTTGAGCTACAACTTACATATGGAAAATGCTGCCTATTCTAACTGGTGTCAAGTCACCATAGCTCCCAAATGTGTTACCAACACCGTAATTTCTCTGCTGCATGAAAACCTTTTGCTCAGTTCCTGCATCACAGGCTCCCGTTGCCAAGATTAAGAGGGAACTGCTCAGAAATTCCTCAGGCACCCCTAGGGCAAAGACAGACACTTGTCTTCCCCTGCAACAGGGCTTTGGAAGCCTGGAAATATGGGCATCTCCAGAATTTTCATATTTATTTTTCAAATCTCTAATTAAAAAAAAAAATAAAATAATCAGAATTTCCACTGAAGTTCCGGACCCTAAATAACCTCTGTGGCTCTTTCTCATCCACCCTGTCATCTAGCTGTCAACTTTAATTCCTCCACTGATCTTCTTTCTTTTATGACTAGAGGAGCACAATTTAAGCTCTTGTGCTTTTAACTGAACAAGCAAACATTATGTCCAGCTCAATTAACTTAGTTACCATCGTGCCTTCCTGCTCAAAGACTAAATTAGGATGGGAGAAAGCAAGGAAAACACTCAGTGTGGTTTCATCAGATTTATTTAAATGACAGGTTAAGAGAAGGACAAATTTATAATTAGATGCATTTTTGTTTCACACGCACCTTGCTGGCTCCGAAATTTACATCTTGCTTTTATTAAAAATAGATGCAGCTGTCAGAGCAGCAGCACACACCCTGCACATTCCATACCTGCCCTGAGCACAGCAGAACACAACTTCTGTGTAGGATTTGTACTTTTCTTGTCCATCTGAATTTCTATTCCACACTCAGGTGCTACAGCTATAATAAAAAAAAAATAAAAATAAGTAGAAGCAGTGAATTCCCTCCTGCCATTTTTCAGGAATTAGGTGTGGCATCAGCTGTCTCTGCAGGGAACTGGTCAAATACAACTGAGAATTACATGGGACCAAAGCTGAAAGTTTTGTTATTCACTGATGAAAGGCAGGGCAAACCTCTGGATCAGACAATGTGTATCACAGGTTAATTTATTTTGGCAGAAATCAGGCCTTAATATTCTGATTGAATTTCTTCATGTCACTTCACACTCAGTGGTCTCAAGGACACACTCAAAGCACAGGAATAATGACACTGCCAAAATCTGCTGCTTGGTATTGATTGACTGGGGATTCAGGTCTTGTGGGTTTGACACAGAGTGTAAGACATATTCTAAATTATTTATTATTCCTGCCACAAAATTATTAGTGGTAGAAAGCTGCATATTCATATACAGCTCACCCAACCATCAGGGGATGCGTACATTGGCAGGGGCAATGCTTCTGTATTCTGATCTGCTACATTAAATCTCAGTGTGCTTTTTTCCCTCTTTTCATCTCAATTTTTCATTGGCTGCACCTTCACTGACCCCCATGTTCACTGTCTAAAATCATAATGTGAAAAATGCATGGTGGTGGCATTCAAATATTTAAGCATGAGCTAAATTTTAGCAACTAGTGGTGCTGCTCTTTCTGAGAGTTAGACCAGTTAAGGAAAAACATCAATAATGAATATGAACCCTCAGGACAAAATGGTGCAGTAGAAAAAGAGCTGAATAATTTTTTTAACAATGCTAAGTTCTGCCAGGTTAAAAAAAAAAGAGTGGGGTGGAGTGTTGTGTATTTAAGTAGTAGAACAAGGTGCTCAGGCTAATCTGTTTATGCTGATTGAACTGGTAGAATTATATTTCTCTGTGGAGGTCTTCTCTCTTCTTAAAAATATTGTAGGAACATAACACAGTACTGAAAAACAGGGAAAGTCAGCTGGTGGAAAAAATTTGTGCCCCCTAGATAATTTTTGTTGCAATTCTACCCCAGTGACTAAATCAGGGCAGCAGAACTTCCCTGCCTTGGAAGACAAAGGAGTGGGGAGGTTTTCAGATGATGCATTTTCAGTGTCAATGAGGGTTCTAAATTTTGCATCAGCTGTGCCAAACTGAATGTGGTTCATCTCTCTGTCACTCCTTGGGCAAAAAAATGGGGTGAGATTTATTGCTGACTTGGAGTCAGTGGTATTTATTTCCATCCCTGGAGATTCATTCCACCAACCTGTCCTGCAGCTCTGTGTAACCCCTAAAGAATGTTCTATGGGTTTCTTCCATCAGGTGTCTAAACAGGCCTGATAAAACTGGGATCTGAATTTAAATTAAGTTTTTCAGTGGGAATTTAAATTCATCCTAAATTAGTTGTTATTGATTCATATGTCTTTTGCCCTTCTGTGGTTTTGTTGTTGTTGTTGTTGTTGTTGTTGTTTTTTGCTTTATTCGTGTGTCACATCCCTGTTGTATATGAGAAGTTCATGCCTCTGACATGGCCAGAAACTTTGCTATAAAATTCCCTCAAACTGCTGCTTTCAGTATTCCCTTCTTAACACAGAATGTGGAAAAGAAGCCTCACTCTGTGCCTTAGGAAAGGACAAAGGCAAAATTCCACCAACTGAAGAGGAAAAAGGGAAAGAAAGAAAGAAAAGAAAGAAAAGAAAGGAAGAAAGAAAAAGAAAGGAAAAAATGAAGGAAGGAGGGAAAGGGAAAGGGAAAGGGAAAGGGAAAGGGAAAGGGAAAGGGAAGGAAAGGTAAGGAAAGGAAAGGAAAGGAAAAAGGGAAAGGGAAAGGGAAAGGAAAGGAAAGGAAAGGAAAGGAAAGGAAAGGAAAGGAAAGGAAAGGAAAGGAAAGGAAAGGAAAGGAAACGAACCACAATGTATTTCTTTGACTCCAAGTGCCCAAGGGAGACTGTGTGAGATCAAAAATATTTCTGATATTTAGTCAAATATCAGAACAGCATTGCCTAAAAATGTTTTTATCAGTTATAAAATGCCCTGTACATGTTATTTCCTGGAGAAACTGTAAGGACAAAATTGGTTAGTATTTTTTTTTCTGAAATTCCCGCATTGTCAAATAAAAGAGTCTTTGCGTTTTCCATGGGTGCTGGATGTGCCAGGGTTTGAACTTTTCTTGTGAGTGTGTGCAAATTCAACAAATGGCTTGGAACCAAAAAAAAAAGCAAGCCAGAACTTCAGCTGGAGTAAATCATCATTGTCTCAAATTTCTATGGGTTGGATCTTAGAGATCTAATGCCAAAGTGATAGTTAAACAAGGCACATATTATTGGGTGGAAAATTCTGTTGTTTGTAATGAGAGTAAACTCTGACAGGCATCTGAAAGCTCTCAGGTTTTTTCTAAACTGAAAAATCTACAGAAGTGTATGCTAGAACATCACAAACAATCTGAGAATGGGAGACTTTCTTTCTTTATATGTATATATATATATATTGTGCGCAATTAGTGGCCAGGGAGGAAGGCAAGTGTATGTGGGTTACAAAAGTCAGCATATAATTTCTTTACTTTTTACTTCTATATTTTTTCTTCTTTTGCCATTTTATAAATGGCAGTTACTTTATTTTATAAATGGAGATTTGAAGATTCAGTTCCTGTGTCTACAAACAAAGGTTTGAATTCTCAAACCTGTGGTAGAAAAAGCTCTTGCCAAGTTTCCTTAAACTACTGGCTTTGTTATATTTGAGGATTAAAATTAATAGTCTGGTTAGTTTGTTTTGTAATTGAAGTGGATTTTCCTGTAAAATTTCTAGGTGATAAAGGGGTGTGCCAAAATCACAGCTGATATCAAAGTTGGACAAATTTTGCAGCTGCAGCAAGAGGAAGGAAAAGAAAACCTTTTTCATTACTGTTGTCCACCCGTTCAGTTTTAACTAATTTCTACAAAAATGTTCGTAGATGGCAGGAATTGAATCTTGTGTCAGCTCCCAGAATCTTATAGCCCATGTATGAAAAATAACAACCTTTGTTTACAGGGTGTTGGATGCTCCTACCCTCTCTCTCCAGCTCATGAAGGAATTTGAAAAAACTCCTGGAATCTTTTCCCTCTTCAGCCCCTAAAATAATTCTGGGCAAAAACTAATGTGCCACATTATATATTTGGTATTTATCTTATTTTTTATCGAGCATCCTCGTGACTTTGTAGTCTGACTTGACAACAGCAAGTGCTTTTACCCATTAGATTTACAGTTTACTGCCCAGAGAAAATTCTCAGTCATGAATGCTTGTGTTTTAGAAGTCTTGGTTTAGCAGCAGAAAGTGAAAAATACCAAATTAATCATTTATGCATCTATTTAAAACTGTGCATCCAGTTTTGGAAAGGCCTATGCTACAAGTCTATGTTAAATGGATTATACTAGAAGGTACAATGCCTTCATTGAGCAGTAACTCATTGGAATATGTGCTAAATATTAAGAATTAATACACTTATATATACACATAAACATTCTGTCTAAGTGAAGCCTAAATGTTGAAAGAAGAAATAAAAGGAGCTGTTAGTGGACTCAAACACATTAAGGAAAACTGAAAATGGCCTTGTGTTTTGGAAATAATTATCTACAGCTTGAAAACTCCCCCTGACCATTTACATTTACAGAGCTCAGTTTAATTATTTGTAAAAGCACATGAATGCTTTTTTAGCTCCATCCCACACAAACATGGCCAAGCTCTGAAAGCTCCAGGTTGTAATTAAAGTATGTAAAATGTTGTTGTCTTTTTTCTTTAAGGGGTTTTGCTGTTGTTGGTTTTGGTTGGTTTTGGTTTGTTGGGTTTTTTTTATTTATTGTGTATCGAATTACTATAATAGGAGGTAATTTGAGCTGGCTACATCTGTCACTCAAAACATTGGTGGAATTGTAATTATTTTGTTTCTCTTGCTCCTTCCTTCTTTGAGGACCAGCCTGGATTGTGTCTGTGCACCAGAATATCACATTTCACACCTCACATGTGCTGAAGGGATACTGGAAATTTCCTCACTGGAAATTAGGATATTTCCAGTATCCTGGGAAGGGAAGGGAAGGGAAGGGAAGGGAAGGGAAGGGAAGGGAAGGGAAGGGGAAAGGAAAAGGAAAAGTGTAACATTACATGTAAATAAAGAGTGTAACATTTCCACTCACTGCACTTCCAGCCAGCTCTTTGCTTCCAGTAGGGTACCCAAGAGTTTTCCTGGGAGAAAAGACGTGGAGCACAACTGCTGACATGCCCTGAATCAGCTTAAACTTCACTGAAACTTGTATTTTGGCTGCAGGTCCACCTAGATACTGCAGTCCTGCCTTGCTGGCAGCCTGACAGACACCTTCAGCTGAAAATTATTCCTTCAAAAAAGGTAACTCTGGAGTGAGAGGCAGCAAACTTCTGGACTGAAGAGGTTACTGTGAACCACTTGTGGCTTTTGAGAGGCCTTTAATGGCTACTTATAACACTTATAGACACCAAAAAAAAAAAAAATAAAAATAAAACCACATGGCATGCTCTGTTCTCTAAACCCCCAGTTTGCCATATGCAAAATAAAAAGGACCCACCAACCCAGTGGGAAGAGAGTGGTGATCTCTGGAAGATACCAGGAGGGCACCACCTAGAAAGCAGCTGAGAGAACAGAACTTACAAAAGATAATAAGATCTTACAAAAGATAATTATGACATTTTTAAGGCATCCATCCAGTTTTTTCGGCCCTCAACTCACCCTGAGGATGCAGAGGGTCTCTCCTCAGCACTGGAGGTCGAGTGGCTGTGGTGGTCAGGGAGTAAAACCTCATTTCCTCAGTGCTCAGACATTCCAGTGAACATTTGTCCTATGCACCTGAGAGTGGGCAACCCCTCAGATTGGCTACACAGTCCATGGGGAGCTTCTTTTGGGGGTGTGAGGAACAAAAACACATGAAGTCTGTGCAGAAAGTACAATCCTTTTCCTACATTTTTGTTGTTCATGAGAAAGGGAAAAAAATTGGGAAGATTAAATAAAAACTCCATGATAAAACATTTTATCTACTGCCTCCTAGCCCATTTTCAGCTCCTTCAGCATTCTTGCATTGAGCTTTCTGCCTCCTTTATCTTTCTCACAATGTGTGCTGCTAAAGAAAGGAAAATTAGGTATGTCCCTGCTCATTTGTACTGCATGGTCAGCTTCCTTCAGTTTATCAGATATAGCTATCAGAAGATTTTGATCCAAAATTTTGCTATTGTATATAACACGCAAAATCTTAGAAAGTAAAATCAACTAAAAATTTTCTTATTTTTCACTATATTTGTCTAACATCCAGGAACCTTTAAGAAGTGCACAGAAAAAATATTATCCCAGTATGACAACATGTTTTTCCTTATCCCTCATAATTTTGGACATGTCCATCACATCCATTGTGCTTTACCACTTTTTTTTCAAAGTTTCAAAGAGCCATATATCACTGCTTCTATGAGAGATTTTTCACTTTTTTTTTACTAGTTTCTTCTCCCTTTTTTTTTCTTTCTAGTTCTTCCATAGTGTAGTAAATAATGGAAAATTTTAAGACAGAGGCTGCTTTATATTTTTATTCTTATTATATTTTATTATA
>NW_005054468.1:1206601-1214463 GCF_000277835.1 Geospiza fortis
ATTATGTCTTTGGGCTTTTATGTGGTTACCATAACACAAATGCAGCACTGCTGTGAAACCAAAATCAGTGAGGGATGTGCAGGTGTAGCTGACACCTCTGGTAGTGCTCTGTGGTGGAGTTTCCACATCCCATCCATAAATTAAAAAAAGTTAAATACTTGATCATTAAATACTTGATAATACTTGATAATGAAAGTGATGGCCAAGGGCTGAAGCAGTGCTGTGGTGTGAAAAGGGAATCTGTTTGCCCACAATTATTTACAAAAAAACACTCCCAAAATACTGCTTGTCCTGAATAACCAGCACATTGCTTTATCTGCTAAATGAGATGACTTCCCTGTTATTCCAAGAGGCACCACAAGTATCCAGATGTTTGTACTGCTCATTTTCCTAGAGGAGGAGCTGCTGTAGTGGAGCCTAGGCCAGGAGCAAGCTGTAGGAATTTACAAAATAAGAGAGTTTTGGGAAAGCTGCAAAAGGCAGACCTCAGAGACAGCAGAACTGTGATTGGAGCTAAGCAGCAGCCATGAGATAGGTCAGCAGAAATATTATTTAAAAAGTAGAAAAGCAAAGACAAATAGAACAATGGTCTGTGTATTAACGCTTGTCTACAATAACGCTCTAAGCTACAGAAAGTTTATTTAGCAAGATATTAGGAAGGTTAAAGCTTAATAATGGAGCTCTGTGCATTGTGTTTAAAGGCTCACAAGCAGGTATTGTATTCAAAATCAGCAAGCATTGCTTTAACAAAAGAGATGTGCGCTTATAGTGGTTGGATAGAACTACTGTCAATATGCTTTTGCTTTGTGTGATTGGTCAAAAAACTTATAAAGTAAGTTGTAACATTAAGTTTTTTGGTGTCAAGCGTCAAATGGTGAGATGACTTCCCTGTTATTCCAAGAGACACCATGAGTTTCCAGATGCTTGTACTGTTCATTTTCCTAGAGGAGGAGCTCCTGTAGTGGAGCCTAGGCCAGGAGCAAGCCACTACAAGGAATGGGCTTTGGCTCCTTTTAGGAGGGAAACCACAGAGATTTCTCCAGGTGACTCCACCTCATTCTCTGGACATTGGTGACTGAGCAAGTGGTTTTTTGTTTGGGTTTTTTTGTTTGTTCGTTTGTTTTTTAATGGAGAAGGCATGCCAGTTCCAGCTGGAAATTTGACATTGATAGAGTGCTTAAAATGTCCTGCCATCATCATCATCATCATCAATCTCCTGTTATTAAGTTTCCTTATTTACAAAATTGTCTGCAGTGCTTCAGATCCAGCTGTTTCCAGTTCCACCCACTCAGCTTCACTTGGCAGTGCTGGTCCTTGGTGTCAGGGAATTCTCTGTGTCACACTGAAGCCAGAGTGCTGATCTCCTTCATGGGCTGGTGCATTCATTGCTGTTCTGGTTTCCCCACTGCTAACAAGTGTCTAACATTTAATTCCCATTATTCATGGTCACCTGTGAGTATCTGTAGCAACCTCAAGGGAACAATATGAGTCTTTTACAAAATGCTGAAATCACAACTTTTTTTCTTTGCTTCAGATGTCACCTGGAAAGGTAACCCAGCTTGTCCTAAACCCATTTGGAAAACAAATTTTTGCAAAAAACCTGACTCTAAACTCTTATATTTCTTTTACCAACACCTTCATATTCCCCTTTTGCTCTCCTGGGTCTGTTTTTGGCTTAATCTACTTTTTGCTGTCACTGCCTGAGCTGCAGCTGACCTGACTATGTTTCACCCATGCAGGACATCGTAACATATTCAAGGCTGGAATTCCTTCTGGGAGTGGCAAAAAATTGAAGTTTTTGCTGAGGTCAAGGACAACTGAGCCGTGAGTATTCATAAAAACTTTAAATTGAAAATACATAGCTGAGAATTTCAGTGTCTTCAAGGAAGAAGCAGAACAGGAAAGTCCATGTGACATCATGAAACATAAAGCTTTGGCAGCTCCAAAATTTCTTTGGATTTGTGATTTCACCCAAATCTGCAATTTACTCACACTCTTGATCCTTCAGCTACAGAGGAGTATTTCCCCTGTTTGGTACCTCCCATTGCTTTAAATTAAGACCTCAAAACTCCACAATTTTCAGTGATTGTGCTTTTCCTCTGCTCACTGCCAGCACTGTGGAATGCCACATTCACACTGCTGGGGTCTTGTGCTTGTTATTAATTGCTGTAATGATTTAGAAGGATAAGAGACCACTACAAGGGTGTGAATATCCCCCAATTTATCCTTTAATATTACATTAAAACTCTGTGTTCTCATGACTTCAAAGATTTGAACAACAAAAGAAATAAAAAAAAGTAACTGCACCAGCTCAGACCAAGTAACTTTGTATAAATTGGGACAAAAAAGATAATTTGTAGGTAATTCTTTTCCTTGAGTGATGTCTGAGTAAAGCTCCTGCTTATCTTGGTGCTAGAAAGTAGGAAATGGGTAATTCAGGGAAAGATGAATCAATAACTCTTCATTTCTTTGTCACATTATGAGCCTCTGCTGGCTTCAGGAGGAGCTTTGACTGAAAGATTTAAACTTGTTAAATTTGTTACAGCACAGTAGGAACCACTAATTGTGTGAATTTTTACTAATGTAGGATGGGTTGGTTTGTTTGTTTGTTAGCTTTTATTTCTTTTAAGATGAGGAGACCACAGCCATGAGCCCAAGTCTTGAAGTCAAATGCCCTCTTCTGGCCAAAACCTGATTTTCTTAATGTTTAAAATTGGGTGTTTAATACAAATTTGTTCTAAAAAAAATTCCAGTGTCACTACAAGCCTCTTTTGTTGGTGATGTTGTGAAGCAGGTCAGATTGCTGGACTGAGCTATTCCTGTTTGACAGATGGTTGTTTGCTGCCCAAACCTTCATGCTGTGAGTCTCAGCGGAAAGAAAGCTGGAAAATTAGTAAGTCGGGAAAGAAAGCAGAGTACTTTTGTTGTCGCTTTTGTGGCAGTGTGCTTTAATGTACTCCCTAAAATCAGGGCCAAAGAACCTATGCAAAACCTCTGCATGAATGCATCCTGAAAAACCTCATGGCCATGATAGAAGTGAAAATTACAGAACACACCCAAGGTCATAACAGAAAGAAAAAAAAATGTGATGAAGTCAGGATTTCAACCCAAATTTAATGAGTTTTTATCACCTGGGACCTGACTTTGCCTTCCACAACTCATTGCCTCTCTTTTATTTACCCCTTTTCCTTGGCACAGTCTTAGCTTGCAGCTGCCCCAAGTGTCAGAAGGGTGAGTCTGTCACTACAGAGCATCCTGTTGAAAGCAAATAGGAGAATTCTTCCCCTTGTTTATCTGGTGTGTGCTCTCTTTGAAGAATAAATGCTTTTAAGAAATTCAGGAAGCTATGAAAAGTGAGGGGCTTGAGGATGAGCAGTGGGCTTCCTGCTAAAAGTTGGTTTTCACAGCTCATCCTGAAAGTGATAAATTGACTTCTACATTTTTGTGGGGGGAATGGAAGAAACTGTGGGCTGGGAGGTGAGGAGCAGACTTAAACACTCCAGAGTAGTGGGTTTAGAGTGAGCTTAAAAGGCCACAGAGCTCAAGAGCTGTGGCAGCTCATCAAATTCACATTCCAGCCTCCACAAGGTGAATCTGCAGCTCAGGTTTCCATGGAAGTCCCTGCTCTGGATGTGAAAGGGTGTAAGGATTGACCAACAGCCTGTCTTGTGCTTCTCCAAAACTCCTGAGAGACAGGCATGGGAAGATCCTATTCTTTGTGAGCTGAGCAAGCGGCCATATGAAAAATTCCTGGACTGGAACAGGGGCTGCCTTGCAAAGTCCGTTTTTAAATGTGTATTTAAATTATTTTTCTCATGGATTAAACCTGTTTTATCTTCAGGTGGCTAAACCCAGTCTCAGAGTAAATGATGAGATGAAAAGAACAGGCATTTAATGACAGATATTTATAAATAAGATAGGATTTACAGGACAGTGGAGAAGAGAGGTGCTTAAAAGCAGTGTTTACATTTTTTTCTTTAATCAGAAGCCTTTTCAGAGTGATGCAGAGAGAGGGAGCAAAGCCTTTCAAGGCACTGAGGTATTGTGTATTTCTTCTCAGTGAGAAAACTCCCAGCCCCACTTCTGGCACTGGACCCTGCATGGAGGCTTTTAC
Organism: Geospiza fortis; assembly: GCF_000277835.1. NCBI lineage: Eukaryota > Metazoa > Chordata > Aves > Passeriformes > Thraupidae > Geospiza > Geospiza fortis. Next base: position 1,210,716 of record NW_005054468.1, read on the forward strand.
AGCCCTGGGATTTCTACAGTTCCTTCTGGATGAATGAGGTCTGTCCTTGCTGATGCCCTCCAAAATACAGATCAGCTCTTCAGATCAGGTGCCACAGTCACAGCCTCAGCATGTGCATAGGATCTGTGATGGAAGAAATTTCCCCTGGACCAAACAGAATGCTTGAAGGCAGAAATGTGTAATCTAATTTTTTTATATATATATTTTTTATTAAACAGACCAAAAGACACCATTTTCTCTCCTTCCTGCCACCCCAGCATGCTTTTTCCAGGAAACTCCATCTTCAAAATCCGTTCTTCATGAGATGCGTAATGTCCTTGCTCCAGGCCAGCAGCAGTGCCATAAGCCCTAGAGCTTCTGCTTTGTGAATTTACTGTGTAACACAGAGCAAATTTGTCAGGATTCATGGCTTTAAAAGGTTTCTCAGTATGGTTACATATTTCACTAACAGAAGAAATATGAGATTAAGATTGAGTGACCTGACACAACATTTACACACTTTTTGTTGCTCCTGTTTCCTCTTTATAGTCTCTGTTTGGGTTCAGATATTCTTGTGAGATGAGAGTACGTGAAGATGGTTTCTGTGGCAAATTTCTACATCCTGTGGGGACACCTTTTTTTCCCCCTTTTTTTAAATTGAGTCCTGAGCTATGATTTTTTTTTCTCTGCTGTCTTTTGTGTTCATGTTTGTATTTTTCATTCCTCTTTAGCCTACCTGCATTCTCCCTCTGAAAGACCTCAGATTTTAAGCTGTGAATACCTGATTTATCCATTCTTTGGCTTAAGGGTTTTTTTTTCCTTTCTCCAGCACCATGGAGAAAAACTTGGAAGATTTTTTCTTCCACAGCCTAAATGAAGGCTGCTGCTGCTGCTCTCTGAGGTGGCAGCCCTGACCACACGAGCTGGATTTCTCACTTAGCAAAGCTTTCTCTGGTACATCACTCTCTGAGCCCAAATCCAGAGCAGCAAACATAACCCTGATCCAATGTGAGAGATGGAGAGATCATCCTGATGACAGCGCTTGATCACAGTCAAAAAGGGGATTAAACTTTGCATGGAAAGGAACACAAGCATCCTCCAAGTGCAGCAGCCTATGTGGAAGGGGATTTTAAGAGAAGGGGAAAAGAGTTCATAGATGTGGCTCTTTGACATAGAATCTGCTTGGAGAAAAAGGGACAGATGCAACTGGGTTTAAAAGAAAGATTCTTTAAAACATCAGTGATTTTAATTAAATTCTGGGTATCTGTGGATGGCCTGAATTCTTATCAGGTGTGTTGGTGCTCTCACAGTAAGTACACACATGGCATCTGTCACAGACATCTTTTATGAAAAATCCTTTCCTTAGGATTTTTCCTCCTGAGAAGCTGAGAGGCCTCAGGAACAAAATGTAAACAATGATTATCTGCAGCTGTGGAATGCAGCAGCTGTGATTGGTCTCATGTGGTTGTTTCTAATTAATGGCCAATCACAGTCAGCTGACTCAGACTCTCTGTCCGAGACACAAACCTTTGTTATTCATTCTTTCCTATTCTATTCTTAGCTAGCCTTCTGATGAAATCCTTTCTTCTATTCTTTTAGTATAGTTTCAATATAATATATATCATAAAATAATAAATCAAGCCCTCTGAAACATGGAGTCAGATCCTCGTCTCTTCCCTCATCCTGAGACCCTTGTGAACACTGTCACAGGCATCTCCTCATTTTGGAGAGGCCACAGAACAAATTAGTGAGGTTAGACACAAAATGCCAACCAGGCCACTCTGACATCCCCCTGATGAAGATGCTGGTCCCACTCCACAGGTTAACCGAGGTGCTGGAAACATCCTTAACATCCCCAGTCCCTCTCTTCTGTCTGTGTGTACATACTCACCTGTATTGTACGAAAATAACCATTTCTGATAGGTCCTTCAGGGTCTCAATTTAACCCACAATGGGTTAAATGCCCACTGTGTGGCATTTTGCAGCTCAGAAACAGACAGGCAGCCTGTGCTGCAGACATGCAACAGGTACAAGCCAGCATCTCTGAGGCAGTGAGAGCAGTTTAAGCTCTTGGAGCAAAGCCAGGATTTAGTCATTCTTTCCCAAGGCTAATCCTTGGAGTGCTCATCCTTGTGCTGGTTTAATTAATCTGAGCATAACAGTGCACACTCTCTCTCCTTAAGAGTGAGCATCAACAGCAAACCAAGGGGCAGAACCTGAAAAAAATGAAAGCCTTGGCAGAAGGATTTAGCTCTGAGCTTGCAGATTAACCCCTGTGTTTTCAGAAATGTCAGAGTGCTGCCTCCCCTTTTTGTTTGGGTTGGTGACTAAGAGCTTCACCCACTGGTGGGAAAGCCAAATCCATCTGACACATTCTTGGTTTGGAGAGGAACAACCTGTGCAAGCAGGGGCCAGGGTTCTATGTGTTGGAGCAGTGTGGGGCCCCCTCCACACAAAGCAAAAACCATCCCATGTGCTGTTTTTTAAAAGAGGGTTTGGGGTTTTTTATAAAAATCCTGTTTTATTGTGATGCAGGGTACACTCAAATCTTCCAGTATGGATTATTTTCTAGGGATTTGTCTTTGAAGCTGATCCTGACACTCAATAAATAAGATGCAATTATTGGTGAAACATGAACCACAAGGCTTTTACTGAATGAGATACTGAAGTAAAATCCTGGAATAGCTGTGAAGGAAGCACAGCTCTGCAGTTATCTTTATGTGTTAGCATCTTTTAAAATTATCAACAATAACAGCAAAAATTTCACAGTAACCAAATGTGCTAATCAGTGACAACACATGATATGGGATCATTTGATCATGTTTACACAGACTATTCTATTACAATATGAAGTGTTCAGTGTTATCACTGTAAATCATTGCTGGAAGTTCATTTATAGCATGTTTGTGAAAGACCAAATCTTTTCTAAATAAAGGTGAAAATAGGGGACTGAGTCTCCTCCTGCTTCCATCAGTCCTGGTACTGCCTCACACAGAGCTTTCAAGAAGTTATCCCATGAGAATTCCAATTCCAAAACCAAAAGAATATTGCAGAAGGACACTCATGCAATTAAAAAAAATTAAAAATTAAAAATTAAAAAAAAATTTAAAAGGTTACACATTTAGAGAGCTTTCTCCTTTTCTTGGAATTGTCACTTTATTGAGATTTAATATTTGTGACGTCACACGGACCCAGGTGGATGTAGGAGCACTTGGAATGGCACAGGCCTGTCCAAGAAGCTACAGCCTCTTAAATCTCTGACAATCACATATTTGTGAGAATTTATCTTCATGTGTGTTGTGGTGTGTGATGGTGGTGTTCTAAATTGTATTACAGTCTGTTTTATAAGTTGTAGTTTTGTTACTCAAAATGGTTCCAGTATTTCATAAGATGGTTCTGTCCCAGACCTCCTCCACCTGCTCCCTCGTGCAGTTATCTGTCCGTCACAGGTTTCCATAGTAACTCCCGCCTTTTTGTATCAATTTTCATGTCCATCTATAATCCCTGCCTTGTTTTCTCATTATCTCGATTTCCCCTCCCCTGTTACTTTGGCAACCCACGTGCCTGCCCACTCCCCAGCCCCAGAAACTTCCATCCAGGGCAGAAGGTGATTGGTGCAGGCGGGGTTGTCCCTCCTACGTTGTTCCCTCATTTGTTATTGTCTCATGCTCATCATTCTGTTCTGTAATATGATTTGTTTGCTGTGGCGCGCTCCTCCCTTCGGGGAAATCTATAACTGCTCGCCCCTGGGGGCGGATCTGTGGCAGTT
>NW_005054468.1:1214533-1218514 GCF_000277835.1 Geospiza fortis
CTGAGTTGGCCACGCGGCTGGCCCAACCAGGCTGTGGCGCGCGTTTTGTGGACGTGCCGGGCTCAGCGACACGCGCACCTGCAGGTGTGAGATTGTTAAAAACATGGAAGTGATGAATAAATACACAGTGAAAATACAATTTAAGGGGAGAAAAAAGGAATTGAACGTTATTTAAACAAATATTGGAATGGCTTTCCAGGGAAGGGAAGCTCATGAACACCTACAGATAATTTTTTTATGGAAGGCTGAAGAAAATTTGTGCAGGAAAAGCTGTCCACTATCTCACATGGAGTGTTTGTGACAGTCCTTTCAAAACTTCAAATTAAAAGCTTTGGCAATCCTCACTCTTTCTTTACTTTCTAGCGTACACATGAAAAAATGAAAAATTCAAAATTTAGAAAAAGTACATTTTTTCCCTAAAAACATACCATATTTCATTGTATTTTTCTGTTTTTTCAGTGTATTTAAGCCAAAATTGTCTGTGTTTAATCAAGGGAGACGTGTGAAAGTCACTTTCCTAGTCACAGTGACCCTCAGAATAAACAACGGCACATTGGATGTGTGTCGGAGGGGATTTATGTAGAAGTATGTTTAAATAGATGAACTAAAGCAGAAAACAAAGGCAAAAAAAAAAAATAATGCTTACCAGCTACACTATGAGAGTCTTCCAAAGTGCAGCTGTTAAAAATAATGTGTAGCTGTAGTTTCCACTTTGTTCCAGTGTATGCATTAGATGAGGTTTTCTTGAAGCATAGAAATTGAGTATGGATTTTAATGCACAAAACTGTTCCTACACTTGGCATATCTTCTTAATCTGTATTTATTTCTATAAATATTGGGCCACATATGCACCCTGGTAGTTATTTTGAATTGTAACTAGAACTATGCCATTTTAAAAGTATTTCTATTCTATGTTCTTAAATCTCTATTCTATGTTCTTAAATGAACTCAGGCAAAAAAATCACTAAAAACCAAAACCCAAAAAACCCTGAGAACTAACATAAAGAAAATATTATCTGTTAGGACTAAAAAGTACTAAGAACACTGAAGACTAAAACTGTCTGATTTTCTCTGCTGCCTGTAAAGTGTGATAGAATTTTTTCTGAAGTACCTGTCACCCCACTTTTGAGTTCAAAGAGCAGCTGTTGTTCATAGGCCAACTACAAACAGCAGTAAAGAACACTCTTGATATTGACTCATAAATGGCTTCATATAACACACTTACAGGCACTGGCCAGAATATAAAATCCAACTGTAGTGCTTGATATATATGCACATGTCCATAAATATGCTGTTAATGTAGTGCTTAGAGAAACAGAAGAGTATCCACAAAGCCTGTCACCAGGAAATTACTTCTAAAAAACTCTTTAATAGCCCTTGCATGTATGCAGAAGAGCAGTGTTATGTATTTTCCCCATATTGTTTATATAAGTGAATGTAATTGATTTTAGGCTGAACTGAAAATTCTAAAATGCACATGGAGAAAACAGAGGTGATCAGGGTAATATTTCAACCATACCAGCTTTCAGAGATTCAATTCCTGCTCAAATAAAAATGTTACAACATAAGTAAATCTGTGCTTAAATATATATAAAAAAACTTGCCAAACAGGAGAACAGATTTATTTTTCTTAAATGAGCCTAAGTTTGAGGGTGGCGAGGGAAGACAAGCAATCAATCAATATGATTGATAAAGCAAGCTTTGGTTTATTTTGAGTATGCTGGTACTTTTACATTGTTTCCAGTAATTATACATACTTGTCGTTAGTTCATTAGTTTAATTGCTCATACATGTCATGAGTTCATTGCTTTAAAGCAAGAGATTACATTTACATATTCCTCCTACTTTGTGGTTTCTATTTTTGTCACTGTCCTTGCCCTTTCGACCTTATCAGCAGGCAGGATGCAGCATATTTTGCAATGTTCCTATCATGGCGTGCGGCCTGGTTATGCTAAGTTACTTATGCTAAGCTAACATGTATGTTAAGTTAACATGGGATTTACTTGTACAACATTTCCACAGATCCATGGCCCTTTTCCTCCAGCCATTCTTCCACAATTCCCCCTTTTTCTTTTTGTACAAGCAAAGCCCTATTGGTTAATTGCATTACATTTTTAATAATACAAAAATAGGCAATTCTAATAACTATTATGACTGCAAGCAATATTCCTAACCAGCGTAGTCCTTCTTTTATAAGGGATATGAGCCAGGGAGATAAATTCCCAAAAATAGAAGACAGCCAACCATCAAATGGATTATCACTTATCATGAGCTTCTGTGTATGCTCTTTTAGTCACTGGAGCTGTTTATGGATTGAAATGCTATGGTCTGATAGACTGAAACAACACATCCCTTCAAAGTCTTCACAACCATGTCCTTGCGGTAGCAATAAAAAATCTATGGCAGCCCTACTTTGTAATACTCCATGGCGTATGCTATCAACATCAATAGTGAGTTCATCTGACACTGCGGACATGATGTTGACTTGTTTTCCTGTCCAACACGCTAGCCAACTCAATAGCGTGAGGGCCCATGCAGAAGCTACTCCTGGCGCATAAAGTGGTGCCAATATAATTGATGGTGGTTCCCATAATTGTACATCATCTCTACATTCAGGGCCTAACTGATGTACACTGCATCTTGAGTGTTGGGACTTGTGACTGATGTTAAGCATCTGGTGAATGTTAGGGGCAAATAATGTTAGTTTGCCGAAATAACATGGTCCTCCCAGAGCCTTCTGAGGCACCGCAGGCCAGGCTCTATCTTCGCAGATAAGGAAAACCCCAGGAGGTAGCATTTTTGCTACACCTTGTTTTGTTGGTAAAGGCTCTGTCCAGTTGTTGCAATAAGCTGCGGTATTGTAGTACCATGAGGAGGCAGGGGATGATATCCAAGTGCTATCATTTTTTGGTTGTCCCTTGTGGAGAAAACATCGGCGGGAGAAATGCGGCATTCGATGCGAACGATCAGCAAGTCTCCAACTTTATTGATAGGTATACATATTTATATTGGTGTTAATGAAGCTAATGCATATTGCAAAGGCAAGCTCACAATTGGTTAGTTACTTATCAGTCAACTACGCCTACTTCTGCATTCTTATGGCTATTCTATTGAAACTTTTCTTCATATTCTGGCTAAAGCCTCTCTTCCACATCCTAATGTTGCACCAAGGGCACAGTGTCCTTTGCTTTGTACAGACACTGACTGCTGACTCTTATACTTGTCTATCTCTTGCTTATTCATTGGTATCATGTCGACATGGCCTTTCTCAGCTAACCAGCTGTCCACAAAATCCTCTACAGTTCCCCCGTTTTTCTGTTGAACAAGCATGGTCTGATTAAATGCAGCAGATATCATCTTCTGCACCATGTTCTGTAAGCATATGCAAAAACACGGCAAAATTAACATGATCAACAAAGCTACAATGCCTACTGTAATGCCAACCTTAACAATAGAACGTAACCATGATCCTAGGCCTAAAGATTTGAGCCATCCATCAATACCGAGGCCTGATTCCAACTGTAAATTTCCAGTTAACCGTCGCAGCTCAGAGAGCTGAGAGTGGATAGACTGTGCATGGTCAGAAAGGTTCATACAGCACATACCCTCAAATTCTTCACAGCCATGGCCTTGTGCTAGTAAAAGAAAATCAATTGCAGCTCTATTCTGAAGTGTTGCATGGCGAATAGAATCGACATCAAGCAAAAGGCTAGAAATTGCCAAAGAGGTGGCATTAGTTTGCTTAACAAGTCAGCATCCCAATTTGTTTAGGGTGGCATGAGCACCTGCAGCTGCCCCTCCTGGAGTCAAAAAAGATGCTGCAACTATAGCCTCTGGGGACCAAAACTTCACATCATCTTTGCAATCAGCAGTAAATGCATGAGTCATTCTTTTACTTCGATGACGGCGGTGGCTCATATTTAGTATCATGGACATATTGGGTGTGAGTAGAGACAGCCGTCCAATTGTACATGGCCCCCC
>NW_005054468.1:1224890-1226513 GCF_000277835.1 Geospiza fortis
AGCTCACAATTGGTTAGTTACTTATCAGTCAACTACGCCTACTTCTGCATTCTTATGGCTATTCTATTGAAACTTTTCTTCATATTCTGGCTAAAGCCTCTCTTCCACATCCTAATGTTGCACCAAGGGCACAGTGTCCTTTGCTTTATACAGACACTGACTGCTGACTCTTATACTTGTCTATCTCTTGCTTATTCATTGGTATCATGTCGACATGGCCTTTCTCAGCTAACCAGCTGTCCACAAAATCCTCTACAGTCCCTCTTTTATGCTAAGCAAATCTGGGCCTGTAGTATGGGTAAACCAGGTTGTAGAGCCCCCATAGCCTGCATCTGCACATTCAAGGCGCGCAAATCATGCAGCAGTCGATACTTCCCTAAATTCTTTTTGATCACAAAAATAGGATTTTTTAGCCTCCAGTTCCAAGGGCTGGTAGAAAGTTTTAAGTGTCCTTGTTTCAGTTGCTCCTGTACTAACATATGTGCTTGTTGCAGACTTTCCTCTTTTAGTGGCCACTGCTCGACCCACACAGGTTCTTCAGTTAACCATTGCAAGGGAATCGGGAAAGTCCATGAAGTGACCATGGCTAAAAAGGCTTTTCAGATGTTAGCACAATTCCGATTTGGCTTAACACATCTCTGCCAATTAATGCATTAACCTTGAAGGGCAGCGGCATCACGGTAACAAAGACAGATACAGTTCTTCCATCCATTGTAATCTGTACCTTGGTCTTGCTACGCTGCACAATGGCAGACCCCCCTACCCCTTCTACACTTCCCATCGCATGTTGTAGGGGCCATTGTGAGGGCCACACAGCAGAGGAGTCAATGGTTAAGTCAGCGCCGGTATCTAGCAGGACGGGAAGTTGTATTGACTCATGCTCGTATTGCGGGATTGCAGTAACAATGGGGCGTTGGCCCATGGGAACAGTAAGTAGTGCGAGATCCAAATCCCCCATTTCCACGGTCATGTGGGGAGGACGCTGTTGCTGCATCAGTGAGCTGCTGCATAGGGACAAGTTGTGCTATTCTGCTGTCCTTTGGGATGTGCATCGGCAGGAAGTGTGTTTGCACCCCTATGCTGATTTCTCCTTCATTGTCTCTGTCAATAAGACCAGGGAGAACAAAGAGTCCTTTCAATCCACTTGAGGAGCATCCTAATAATAATGCTCCCTGGGGCTGATTATTTATCATCACTGGTCCCTTTACCCCAATAGGGATCATTTGTGTTTTATTGTTGATAAGGGTCACATCTATTGCGGTTGCCAGGTCCATGTCGAGACTCCCTCTGGTCGCTGGCCGGAGTTGACTGGTGGGTTACAGACAGGACCGGGAGGCGATGTTGCTGCTCCATGAGCCACAGTTGGGGTCATAGTGCCACGGCTCCTCGCACTCGGCCCCTGGTTTCCTGGCCTCCTGCCACAGGCTTCTGTACTATGGCTGGCCATACTACAGTTCTGGCATGACACCTGTTGGACTTGGCGCTGCCATTGTATATGGCCCCTACAGCCACACCGGAAACATTTCGAATCCCTGACGCTTGGGGTAGTGGTATTGTTTGGAGGTCCTTCCACTCACAGTGGGGCAAGGGCGGCAAAGGCTTGCTGTTGAGCTTGCACCCAAT
>NW_005054468.1:1226565-1226904 GCF_000277835.1 Geospiza fortis
CCATTAACATAGCTTGCATCCTGTCTAGCATTTCTTCCACTGTAGCATCCCCTGGCAATGTAACTCTAATGGCCCTTGTGGCAGCATTACAGTTTTCCATAACACACTGTCTTAACAAGTCTCCTTTCATCCATTCAGTGAACACTGTGATCCCATCCAGAGGTTCTTCACTTATTCTTGGTTCGTGCCCACCCAGGGACGCCAAGTCTCGGGGTCGGCTGCTTGTTCTCTGCCCCCGAGGTGAGTTGGGTGGTCCAGGGAGAGACCCCAGGCTCTGAAGAATGAGACTGGACTCTCTGTTATTCTGTCTTCAGGTTGTTTATTAAGTCTTATCTACAA
>NW_005054468.1:1231499-1246179 GCF_000277835.1 Geospiza fortis
TTTTTAAAACTTATATTTTCACCCTGTGTACACCTTATAAAAACACCCTTTAAACCTGTGACACCTTCCAGCCCTCATACCAAACTGGCAATTCATTGGCAGGATCGAAAATCCAGCCACAAGTGTTCCGGGCATCATGCCAATATTTCCGAGCCCCCTGACGGGGTTTCGGCTCTCGACGTGGTCTCGGGGGACTCCTCACATCCGGAGTGATGTGCAGAGTTCCCACACATACATGAAAGATAACTTAGTATAGACCCTTACCTATAAATAGAAGTTCTCTTCAAATGGTGCATTGTCCTCAGTCTTTTTTGTGGCAAAGTGATTTAGGTCTACCAAGAGTAAAAATTATTGGAATGGACCCTTTTCTCGCAAACTATTGTTTTGTCTAAAATTTGAAAACATTTTGAAGCCCTGAGTGATAAAATAGTTCATCTCACAAAATGCATCCAGGACAAAGAGAACTTTAAGTCTATATAGATTCACAAAATACTCTCAAGTTAGAAAGGACTCATCGCAATCATCAATGTCCAACTCCTGGGACTGCAAAGAACCATCCCCAAGAATCACACCATGGCCCTGAGAGCATTGCCCAAGCACTTGTTGAACTGTGTCAGGTTTGGTGCTGTGAGGACTTCCTAGGGAATCTGTTCCAGTGCCAAACTACCCTGTTGGTCAAAAACTTTTTTCTGATATCCAATTTAAACCTCTTCTCACTTAACTTCATGCCATTTACTAGAGTCCTGTCACTGGGCATCACAGAGAAGAGATCAGCGTCTGCCCCTCCTCTTCCCTCACAAGGCAGTTGTAGACTGCAGTGAGGTCTCCCTCATCGAAGAGTCTCCTCTTCTCCAGGCTGAACGGGCCAACTGACCTCAGCCTATGCTTATATATCTTCCACTCAAGGCCCTTCAACATCTCCATAGCCAACCAAGGAAGCTCTGTAATAACTTTACTTCATACTTATATTGCGCTCCTGTAATAAATTAGTTAATTGCAGGATATCTCCTTATATATCTACAATGAATCCTAACCAACATATACTTCTGCATCACTACCAACTTCAAATTTTTTGCATTTTTCATCAGCAGGGTTTTGGTTTTTTGGTTGTTTTTTTCTATTTTTAGATAGCCTATGTTGTTATTGCTGCTGTTATGGACTGTGTAATTTATGTCCTTTTGTCCTGCATTGCTCAGCATTTTTCTTTGAGAACTGACCCATTTACTGCAGAGACACATTGTTCCACATTGTTCTAGTTAGTGATTTACCCTTCTGTGACTCTGGTTATAATACCTATGTTTAATTATCTACCGTTTCTTTCTTCTTTTGCTTCCTAACAAGAGCATTTATGAAGCACAGTTTTCACTAGCCTTGGAGATATTTGTCAAAATTTGCAGAGCAAGCCTCTTTCCTCACACTAGATTTGTATATTGGCTTTCATGTCATGCTAAATGTGGTCACTGAATAAATTCTGCCTGGGATATTCAAATATGTATGACAGCTATATTGCAGGTTTTTAGAAAGATGTGTCTGCAGTTTCACAGGCCACTTTGCGTTTCCCCCTCAAAACAACCTCTTACGCACAGATCAAAGAATTCCTTAAATTTTGAGTAACTTAATCTAGCAATTTTTCCCCATATCTGGTGAATACTTCATAGGTTGCTGAATTTTTAGACATGTAGAATTTCACACATACAATTTCTTTACATTGCAATTTGCTTTAAATAGGAAAAAAACCCCAAACTTTAAAGAGTGTCAGACTGACAGATATAGGAGGGAATGTGGAAGTTTTATTTCACTTTTGCTAAGTGTTTGTTTTATTTCTCAAACCATGTAATGGAAATATGGAATAGAGAAGTGAGAGGAAAAAATTTAATTTTCTGGGCCCGGTCAAATGTTTCACAGCATAAGGAGTCTCTGTTGCTGGAAACTGCTGAATTAAGCCCCTACTCCTACATATCTCCTTAGTCACATAGTCCAGAAACTTGGCGAGAAAAGCATCCAAAAGATTGCATTGTTTTGGCACTGAAGGAGATCACCAAGAATTAAAACAAGTTCAAAAGATCAACGAAGCTAAATTTTCTTTCCCACCTTTCATTTCTTTCTAGAGGAATGAAGGAAAGGCCAGGTATTCACTTTGGCTTTTGCTGAGAGACCTTCCCTTCTGTTTCAGCCTCATTGAACAGCTGAGAAGACTAACTGCAAAAGTAGGTACTGTTTCAATCGGGAGCCCTGGTTTTAAAGTGTTTCACTTCTCAGATAGAGAAACTCTAAGGATATCATTGACAGGACAAGTTACAGGGAGACTGGCAGAGGTCTTTCACTTGTGTCTGAAAAAGGGCAGAGCAGCTATGGACTGACTACCCACAGAAGAGCCTTCCCACAGGACACATAAAAATGTGGTGGCTGGAAGAAAAGGACAGGCAAGTGCTGCAGCAGAATTAAAATGTGGTAGTTATGAGGGGCTGACTGAAATGGTAGCTTCAGTTAATATTCACTTGAGACCTGAGACAGAAACTGAAGGTCTGCTTTACTTAATATGGAAAGGGAACATACTGTTTTTCAACTGAAAAATAAAAATTACTAAAATAACAAAGGTGTAAGTCTTGCAGTCTTAATTGATTTAAATAAATCCTTCTTGAGAGCAGTGATAGTAGTTGGAACACAGAGATGCAACTAAAACAGAGAGATAGCTAAAACTTGCTAAAACTCACTAAGCCAAGAAGAAACTTGAGAATTAACAGTACTTTGATACAACAACTGTGAGTTCAAATTGGCCCAAAAAATAAAATTCTGGTCTTGAAATGTAAATATCAGTATCAAGGAGATGATGAGATACAGGCTGTGAGAGGCAGGAAGCCAGGGTGTTACATGATGCATGGAAACAAAGGTGCCAGCCATGTGTCACAATTTGCATGGGTTGGTCAGTACTACTGAGCATGCACAGGGTGGGTCGAGAAAAGGGCCTGCAGAGCATGCTAATGTAGTGTTTTCAGTTCTACTTTCATCTCCCTGGTGGAATATAAGAATGACCTGTGCTTAAATACAGGACTCTACTGTTAAAAAATATTATTCACCATGGTTATAAAGTTTCACCTTATGAAAAAGGTGACTTATAACCAACTACTTTCACTTCATTGGTAAAGGATCAAATTAGTTTTGTCACGGTTTGGGTATATCTTCCAGCCTTTGGAAAGCAATTGTTAAGCCAAATCTAAAGATGAAACTGAGCAAATGACATACAATTCAGTTAGTTTAAGGATGTCCTATGCGGTAGAGGAGACAGAGCAAAACCAATATGTAATGCCATGGCTAATTGAATAGATATGGGGAGTCAAGACAAAGGAAAAAAACATTGTGTTCACAAACCCAAAGAACTGGTAGCTTGCTAGAAAAGGTGTTATCTTTTGAGGATAAAAAGCAAGGAGCATTTTTATGGTGTAGGATCTGCCAGTGGAGAAGGAGGTCTGTGAATACTTAATAATGTTTCATCTGAAGAGGGTCCATGCCATCAAATTGCTTTCTGGATTTACCCTCTGGAAAGAATTTCACAGAAGAAGAGCACAGAATGGCATGTGATAAGAGTTAACCTAGCAAAGAACAAGGAGGTTTTGGTAGCAAGCCTGAGCTCATTCATTAGCAACTTGCTTGCTTTCCCAGACTGATAATGTACTAAGTTCCCTCCAAATAAACAAGTTTTACTTGCGAAAACATCAGCCTGCATTCTAAAACCATTGCCCTAACAATGCTGCTTTGCAGGATGCACAGCTCAAATCTTGACAATCTGAGATGCTGACAGAAATGCTAGGACTAATGGATGTGAGACATGTCCAGGATTAATTTGTCCAGCTCAAGATTCAGGGAAAGATACTGCTAAATCCCATTTGCAGTGGTGTGGTTCAAGGCTAAGGTATCACAGGTGCTTTTGAAAGTTGAATGTCAATGCACCTGTAACTGCTAAGTGATACTCCTATAAAATACTATAAAATCTGAAAGCCATTGATTTGGAGGAAGCAAATGTCACCTGGAACTCATTATAAATATTATACTGCTGTGGAAAAAAGGGCTTCCTAAGCTCATATTCTGAGAGCACAGAATGTTTTTGTGCTCTGTGCCAGAGCTTGAGCTGGTAGGACTCGCCTCACTACAAAGCAATTTCCAGTCACTGCCAGAGAGTATTATCATTGTACACTACACTTCTGTCTGTTCTTCCCTCTGCTTGGCATTTTTTTTATTTTGAGGAAAGGACATGGAAAGAGAACAGACCTAGATGTGGCACATCTGTGTTCTGCATTGTGGAAATTCTCCACTGAGAGCAAAAACAAGACTACAGCACTTTGCAGCAGCTGAGAAGAAGAATTTCTAAGTACTTGTTTCTGGACACAAACCTAGGTTCATCATATCTTTCTTCAGCCTAAGACCAATGCACATTTTCTCATTTTCCAGTCAGAAAAAATAGGTACGTGAACATATGGAAAATATCCCAAAATTCTGCCAAGCTAAGCGGTGATTCCCTGTTCAAGCACTTCAGACTCAGATTTGTCTCTTCCTCTGTAATACTGTAATTACAGAATATTTACATCTTGTGACTTACAGTACTTTACAAAAGTTTGTTTACATACATTTTCTTCCTTTAACATATTACTTTCTTTCATTTAGGGCTAAACCAATGATTTCAAAATCAAATATTTGTTTTGCTCTAATGTTAAAGTTCACAGTCTGTGATATGTACTTTCCATAGTATTCCTCTGAACTATAAAAATAATGGCGTTCTTAGTTTCTATCAAAATAGCTATTTTTAGTTATGTGACATAATTTTCTTTAAAGAGGACTAAAAAAAAAGTTGTCTAAGCCAAACTAAAAAGTCTTCTGCTTTTTATTTAATACAAATCATATTTATAGAAGTCAAAAGAGTAGGTCTGAAATTGATACAATTATTATACTTCCTCAGAAGAAATAGTCTCAGCATTGAGAATCTTCTAAAGGATTTCTATAACTGTGTCTGGTTAAGAATTTTTATGCTTTTCCTGAGTCATCGAAATTACTGTCACTGAAAAAACAACTGCCCTCAATACTGTCTTTGACAGGACTACAAGTAATAGGATTAGATTATTACTTCAATTTTTATGTGATAAAGTTGCATTATTTGTGATTTTTAAAATTTTTACTCCAAGAGATTTAACAAAAAACACTAAAGAACACTAAGAAATATCTTTCTTGATATGTAATTTTAAAATTCAGTGGCTGCCTATCTTGACTATATGACTAGAAGTTAGGTGAGCTGAAGGGATACCTAACACTGCTGAAGTTAATCAAAATTTAACACCACCGTCAGCAGATCAGCAACACAATGTTAGATCTTCTTCACATGACTTCCAATTGACCTGGGTGACATATGGGAAATGTAATTTCCTTGTGGATTTATCTTGCCCAGGTTGGTGCCGGGGTCTTCTCTGCTGACTGAAAATTTCTGATGCAGGCTTTCCCATGGGAATTTAAATACCTAGAACCCCAGTCATCTGTGAGTGGAACACCAAATCCTAGTTTGCAAAGAAATAAAACATAGAGGGGGAAAAAAATGGACATCCTTGCATTTAAGAGCAATGAGAGCTGAAAAGAATACTACTTACTTATTCTTGGAATGGAGTAGATGAACTGGGGGGTCTTGTTTTTAGTGCCAGGTCATGTTGTAAACCAGTTTGTCTCATACTGCAAAACTGTCATTGAAAGCAGTCATTAAAGACAATTTGATCGTAACAATGCAAGGTGAGAATTAGCTTCATAATTTACCACAGCAGAGGGTGTACTATAAACCTACAGCATCTGTTGGTTATGCAGTAAAAATTCACACACGTGCTTTTGTCTGCAGCAAATACAAGATTATATTAAGGTATTTTAATTGCCAATCAAAAGGCCTCGCTTGTTCACGTGCCCAAAAAGGTCTGTAAGGTGTATAAACTGCTGATGAAGACAGAGAAAAATCCCTCTTTTGACAGGCTTTGTATGTCAGGTCAGTTCAGAACAGGCTAAGTTAATGACCAGAAATGCAGTTTTGGATATAGAGAAGATTTCTTTTTATTGAAACTTATAAGGATGCTGTAACAGTGTTGTTGAACTATGCTTTTCCATTTAGGAAAAAGAAAGGAAAAAGGTCTCAACAAAATGTCAAACTCAGCAAATGCCTTGAAATGTTACTGTCAAAGAAATATGTAAGAAAACATAGTTGAAGGCATGGGAAGCTCTTTTGTATGACTTCATCCAGCACAAAGTAATAAAAGCCAAGTAATTTTTTACTGTCTAGCTATATAATTAAACCAGCATTAAATTAAGCAAAATTTAAAATAGTAGTAATAAAAATGGGAATTAGTTCGCAAAGACTGAATAGCTGTTGCTGTGGCTGGAATTCAGAAAGAAAAGTTATTTCCCCATCTTCAAATCTATAACCTAGGTGGGTATCTGGCTGTAAACTTCTATTAAAATCATTGTTCTCACTGGGAAGCCATTCACTGTTTTTAAAATATATATAATAGAACCTCACCAACCCACCATTTAGCTTCTCAGAAAATCTCTTTCCCCTTCTCAGTCATGAGCAACTCATAAAGTAATCTCTCATAATTTCACAAAAATATTCTTAGGAAATATATTTTCGCTTCATGCGCTAATGTGTTACATAGAGATATAAATAAATGAAACTAAAGCACAGCCTTCCAAATGAAGGAAAAAGTCAGCTTTGGTTTTACAACCATGGTTACTCACTCTGAAAAAGAAATCAATATGCAAACTCTACATTAACAGATGTAAAGCAAGTATTATTTCATGACTTTATGAGATAATTCCTTAAACATCATTTTTGCAGTAACAACTGAAGATAAGATTGCTAGCAGGTGTGGTGACAGCATAACTACAACTAATCACACTACTGTGCAGGGGTTTAGGATTGTGTGGGAACCTAAGTTCACCTTGGCTGTGATTCCAGGCCTCTCAACCCTAGAACCTTGCCTAAATATTAGAAGAAAAAAATCAACCTGTATTAATAAAGCGTCTTGTATGGCCTTTATTAATATCGGGAGCCTTGT
This sequence comes from Geospiza fortis, assembly GCF_000277835.1. Classification (NCBI taxonomy): domain Eukaryota; kingdom Metazoa; phylum Chordata; class Aves; order Passeriformes; family Thraupidae; genus Geospiza; species Geospiza fortis. The sequence continues at coordinate 1,238,576 of NW_005054468.1, forward strand.
CCCCAGGGGAACAAGGAGCCCAAATAGCCAGGCTTAGCTCAGGCCGGCGCCGCAGGGCTGCCTGCTAGCAAGCGAGGGTAGTTATCAGCTCTTAGTGATTTCCAGCTCAGGATTTCAGCTTGCTTGCTAGGCAGTGGTCAGCCCAGGGCGAGAGGCATCATCAGACGAGAGAGAGGAGAACAGGCGACACGAGTGCTCCGCTGAGATGTCTTTATTGAAGAAGGGTGCGAAGGGGTCTCAGTCAGCTTCTCATTCTAAGGAGTGGGCTAAAATATGCCCCTTTTATAGGGTTTTAGAGGATTCAGATTTGACCAATGGAAAAGGTTAAAGTCCTAGCCTATAGGGTTACAGGGATGCGCTCTAGGGCGGGGGGTCAGGGGAGTAAGGAAGTAAAATTGCTGTCTCATTCTCTCATTCCATTCTCCATGGAGCTTTGCTCATGTCCGTAGGGACCGCTACAAACCTGGACATTTTGTGCCATGTTAAAAGAGTTTGCAAAAGCCAATGACAACCTGCCTACGTCTGATCTCACTTCTTAGCTCAGAAGGGCCATTGGAAACACCACAGGACCAATACAGGGTGTTGTGCTTAAACCCCAGCCAGCAGCCCAGCTGCTCACTCACTGTCCCACCAGTAGAACTGGGGAAGATAATTGGAAGGGTAAAAATCAAAGAACTCAGGAGCTGAGATGAAGATAATTTAATAAGGAAAGTGAAAGCCACACACACAAGCAAACAAAACAAGGAATTAATTCACTGCTTCCCATGGACAGGTAGATGTTCAGCCATATCCTGGAAAGCAGGGCCCCATAATGCATAAAGGTAACTTGGGAAAATAAACATCAAACACCATCACTCCAAACATCCCTTCACATCACCTTCTCCCCCTTCTTCATCCACTTTGTATACTGAGCATGATATCACATTTACCTTTGGTAAGTTATGGGCACCCATCCTAGTCACATCTCCTCCCATCTTACCACGTATCTCTGACTTCCTTGTCAGTGTGTCAGTATGGAAAAGAGAAAAGGCCTTTAGTATGCAATAACAAAAACATCTGTATTCAACACAAATGCAAAACACTTTACCTTATCAGATACTATGAAAAAATTGTAACAGTCAAATCCAGTACACAGGGCAAACAGTTTCAGACCTTCCTGATTGTTCGATGGAGTAAGGGACTCTGCAGGATTCACTGATCTGAGACCACCTAAAACCAGAATAGACTCAATGCAGTTGAGTTAAACCTCATTCAAAACATAACCCTTAATACTCAGCCTTAACCTGTAAGCCCTAGGCCCTAACACCTAACCCTACCACCCTAACCACAACCCTACACTGCAATGATCATAACCCTAATTCTAGGCACCTTAACTCTAACCCCAAACCCAACCCTGACCTCTCACTCCAAACCTAAACCCTAACCTTAACACCTAAGAGGAAAGACTTTGGACAAGATTTCGCTGCAGGCATGATCAAGGACAAACACATTAGGATTAACCTAATGATAACACAGCTGTGATTTTTCTTCTTCTCTCCTTCAGCAATATGTCCAGTTCAACTAATAGCATAAGGAGGTGTACAGAGTCCTCTGCAACTCTCATGAATACCCCCTAACTCATAAGGAATGTCTCAGCAGGGCTGGACAGTAATGCAGGTTATCATAATTCCCTAAGTCTTACTTGGAAATACTTTAAATAATTTTTGCTAGTTTCAAAATTTGAAGGAAAAGCTGCCCTGTTGCCCTAATGAAAAGAGGATTGGAGGTTTGATGTAATCAGAAAGCAAATTGCTTTCTCAAGTTGTAAATGTTTATCCAGTTACATTTTAGATGTGTTTGCAATTTACAAATTAAACTGTAAGCATGGAAATATGGCCAGCAATTTACTTCACTTTCTTTCATTTGACCTAAAAGAAACACCTAAGTAAAAAGCAGTCTCCTGGCTAAGTCATATTTTATCTTCTAGAAATAGAAATTCTTCATTTGGACTCCAAAACTGAATTGTATCTGATAAATTAAGTGAATTTAGGTCTTGACCACAGGTGCAGGCACATTTAAGTAAGGGAGACAAGAGGCATGTTCTTGCAAGAAAGACAGATCAAGACAAAAAACAGACACAGCTATATGCATTTCTTACCTTGCTTACTCAGTAGGCCTGAATTAGTCATACTTCTCCATTTGCACAGTTTGAAGCAAAGCAGTGGGAGATTCCAAGTCAGGACTACAATTTCATAGGAAAATTTAAATAAAGACAATAGGACAGAAACACTAGCTTAACCTGACAGAGTCAGAATATAACCTGACACCCTGTTGGTCAGGGTGGTGGGACCAGTCCTATGAAATGGTGGCTGTAGTCCTGTTGGGAGTGATGGATGTGGTTCTGTCAAAGCAGTGGTCCTGTTGAAAAGTCTAGTCCTTCTCTGGAGCTCTAGTGGCGGATATGATGCTCTTTTCCTGTGGGGATCCAGTGGTACTGCTCTGGCGTTCTAAGCCTCAGATTATACGCAGTTTGGACTGTTTGGTTCCTCCCCCTGGGCGGAGCATCTCACAATGGGATGGTGTAATTTTGTGAGTCAATCTGTGAGACCTTGATGGCCCATTAGCAGAGGTAGCCCTCTGAAGGTAGTTATTAGGGCTGTCTCGTGGTGGAGATTAAGAACGCTGCTCCACCTGTTTTAACATCTTATGAAGACAGTAATAGAATACAAACTTTTTGTTACATCTTACACTGTAACTTAAGATACCATTTAAGTAGGTTCTTATACCCTTTCTGAACTCTGAACTTTTCCTCTAATTTCTTTTATTGGATCAGATATAGTCGTTGCCCTCTCTCCCCGTTGCCAACCCCTTAATCCTTTCATCTTCACCTTTCTTCTATATCAACTTCTATCTTTCTCTTCTGTTAGTTTCCCAGTGTTCTCTAACCCTTATCTCTGTTCCCTAATTTTTCTCTTCCTCCCACTTACAAAAAAAACAGGCTGTCTTGAGCCTAGCTCAAATACAATATGGGAAGTACTGCAGCTCACCATTATTAAATTTCAGATATATAGTCCCTATGCATGTGATAGACATTTTGATTAAAAGTAGTGAGGATTTAGCCCTCTTGCAAGGCATATTAGCTGAGAACCATCTTGAATTAGCATTTTTATAACCAATGTTTGTGGGACTTCTGCAATATCCTATGTCACAAAAGTAAGGAGGAGTTTATGACAACTGACGACATCTTCTTTCCAAGTGGTCCCTATCTGCATGATCATTTGGCTTGGAATATGGACATGGTTTGTATTTTCCTACTGTGGAAGGCGTGCACTGATCAGGGAAGTATGCAATGCAATAAACACAACAGTGTATGTCCCTAAATTAAACATCCTTTTTTGCTGTTGCACTGCAACTTTATCTGGGGACCTCTGCACTGGCTAAATACACTACTGCAGAAAAGAATGCAAAGCAGAGACTACGGCTTCATTGGGATTTAGTTCTAACACTTCCTAAGGAATTACTGCAGAATTTCTTCTAGAGAAAAGTATACTCTCTTCCTATCACCCACACAAAAGAAATGGCTGAGAAATTTGGATAAGTTTATTCTGTCTCCTCACTATTGATCATGTGATTGTTCTGCAAAGCAATTGCAAAGACTAAGTCACCACTGCATGCTGGTCACAAAAGTGACAGGGAAAGTGAATGGGAATATGGATTCTGACCTGGCTTTTGTGCCTCTGAACATCATGAGAAATTTAAGATCCACCAACCCAAACCTTGAGTCCTATATGGTAGAATAACTATGCAAAAATGCAGCTTAGTGCATTATCTTTTATTCTGCTGCCTATGGAAAGCTGTTGCATATAATTATAAAGTATTTTATGTGCTGCTATTTGTAATGCCAGTAATGCTAAAACTGTAATACTGGACTTCTGCTACAAGAGGAAGAGATAATATTTCAAGAGGTGTACATTTTTATGAAAGTATGATAGATTATGATAATCAGAAGCATAGAAAATATTCAAATTTAGGCTGTATGAGCAATTCTGTAAGTTTAAGTGTTCTGTGCACATTAGTCATAAGCAACTAGTGGGATGTCTGGTGCCTTTGCTTGAACCATCAATGAAAATATTGAAGGATATTGAAGTCGGCAATGACAAAAGATTAAAGTAGCAGTAGTAACTTATAAATTCACAAAGCATCATTCTTTGTTTTAGCTGGGTTTTTTACAAAAAAAAATTTAATTGTTAATACTATTAAATACATTCCATAGGATTAAATCAGAGTCAAAGTTGTTAAGCAAATGCAAGAATGCCACACAACCTTGCCTGCTCCTGAAATAAAAGGTCATGTACACATGACCTTTACATAATGTTGTGTATTTTGTTGAAAGTTACTATGTAGGAATCAGAAATCTGTATTCACTGTAATTTGATAGATTTACATTAAAATTATATGGTAAAAAAAATAGTTTAAGGGTACCTGACAAACTTACCTCATTCATCCTTCCACCTTCAGTTAAAAATCCAATTTGTGTAACTTGGTCCTAAAGACAACTAGGGATTGAAATGCTACAGTTTCCCCAGGAGATCTCTTCTAGTGTTTCTTTATCCTCAGTGATAAAATAGCCTGAATTAATCCAGAAGAGATTTCTGGCCACCCATGTAAAACATAAAATACTCTTAATGAAAAAGGGATTTTATATGATAATATACATTAACAAACATAAATGTTTCATGTTTCTAGGCACCATCTTCAGCATGAAATGCAGTTCTTCAAGAACTCTTTGCCATAGAAACTAATTAACACTCTGAAATTTGAAATGCTTAAATGCAAGATTATTTGTATCATTCACATTTTTGCTCCTCCAGCAGTCTTCGTGAAAGAAATTCTACTATTATCACCAGATGCCACAAAATAGGATTTACTGAACATGTTTCTGGTTCACAGAGTGAAACCATGCCTCTAATTAATGTAAAATAAATCACACTATTTGATATAAATGCTATTCAAATATTTAAATTGATTAATGATTTAAATATCATTAGGATGTATGAGAAAGAGGAAATAATTTCAAGGCATAATTTAGATAGCTTTTTAGAAGTATGAACTGCTGTAGATGGCACAAAGACAAAGGAATTGGTGAAATACTAAATATGAATATTTAAACTCTGCACAGTAAACTCATTTTCTGTAAAAAATTAATTCTATCATTGTAAATGAAATGTAACATCTGGCTGAATTATATTACATATGTGCTATACATATATGTATTATTTGTGTCTGCCTGTTACTTGAGAATAAAACTATAGTAGTTTTAAGTAGAGAATTCAGTAGAGAATAAAACTATACCAGGAGGGCAACCCAAGGAAGGGCAGGACAGCTGAGAGGGGTCCTCCTCACTGTAGTCAGAGCTGTAAGTCTATTTCTGAATGAAAGCTCAGGAGTGATTTGGAAGAGGAATGAACAAATTGGGAACTTGCTCTGGATCCACTTCTAAGGATCTTCTGAGACTCTGTGTCTCTGTTACATAGATAACATCAGAGCTTTGAATAGCATGGACAGAAGATGAAGACAGTGAATCACTGTAGGGGATGAGCTGGTTTTCGTCTCAGGATGCCACAGTCCTTTTCTGACCCAGAAGTATGTATTCATGTTAGTAGAATGACAGGCATGGGAACATGAAATTTTCAGGAAAATGCCACAGGTTGTTATGTGCATTGTGCTTTTGTTGAGAAGTGGTTTTCTCCATGTTTTACCCAAGTATGAACTGACAGTTTTTCATTGTAGTAACTGGAAAAATCTTTTTGAGTTTTGATGGTTAGGAGCTTGAACTTTTTTGGTCAGTTTCAGTCAGACTGGTTGCAACCAGACCAGGCAGGGAAAGAAAAGTGCACTGCTGGGCACGGTAGGAACATCACTGTTAATTCTCAAGTGTCTTAGATGCAGGCAGGGATTTCTTGTGTGGAGTGAGAATTAGTTCTCATGAAGCAGCAGGGGAGCTGGGTTTTAACCTTCAGGGAGGAAGTGCTGCAGCAGGTAGAGGAGAAGAAGATGATGGAGGCAACATTGTTTTCTTTTGAACCTACATGTGGTCTGGCATGACACCAAGGAGCTGCTGTGGCTAACTGTATCATAAACTGCCTTTGGTAGTTGAGGATGGAATCAAGTAAAATCACCTCTGAAGATGGCTGAATTCGGGTTCCTATATATACATTTTCAATGCCTATTTTGAATTAGTCCATCTAAATACAAAAATAATCTAATATACAAAAATTATATAAGGTATAAAAAATATCACAGATATTCAACAGAATTGACATCCCTACTTTTAGGCTAAACATGTGATGTAGTTTTTACAAAGGTATTAAGTAGGGTCTTGCATTGAATCAACTTTTTTTTTTTTTTTAAGAATGTCAGGTATTATACAATGGGAAATTTGAAATTCATTCTCACAGATAGAATGGGTTTTTCTCCCTTTGCTGCTGATGCCTTAGAGAGATCACTTTCTGAGACTAAGTTATTAGAGCCACAGCAGAGAAGAGCACAGAAAATGCAGCTTGGTCGGGCTTGTGTAGAAGGAAACTGCAATTTCTATTCCATTCCACAGAGACTAAATTAAAACTTTTTTACTACACACAACTGATTTTTCCAACGTAACTACTATTAGTAGCCTTAAGATTTTCAACAACTTCTCTAACCTTTCCTCACTCCTCATGCCTGTGAGGGAGTACTCTCCTAGAAAGGAAGAATGTGTACTTCCAAATTTCTTTGCATCCGCCTGTGAAATGTCTGTTACAGATCAGTTCTGGATACAAGATAGCAGACCAAATAGACCCAGGGAAGGTTTTGTCATCCCATGATCTCTTGTTTGTAATATAAGCTAGGAAAGAGAAGTCACACTAAATTTACCATAAAAGCCTTCCTGGATCCCTGTGGGAGGTGTGTCATATCGGTCTTACTTGTTCCGTAAGAGCAAACTTAAGGGCTGTGGGCAGATCCCTGTCACACAGAATCAGCATAGTTCCAGTTCACTCACTTTGAAAAAGGCAAAACAATACTGAGAAAAGCAGATTTAGCCAATAATTTAATCTTCATGTGGCATTATCCATCTCAAAGGTTTGGGGGTTTTTGTTTCGTTTACAGGTTTCATGGGTGTCTTTTTTTTTTTTTTTTTCCTTCTGCATTTCAGAGAAACTGTCACAGCAGAAATTAGGAAAATAACGGCCGTGTTGAGACGGTGTGGATGAAACAAGACCCTGGAGAGCGCGGCATGAGCGGTGGATTTGGCCGGACTCCAGGACTCCAGGTGGGTCTGTGCTGGGGTCACGTCGCTTTCCTTCTGCATTCGCGCCTTCTCCTGCGGCTTTGGGACAGCAAGACGGGAAAAACCCCCAGTGCCTTGTTCCAGCCACAATCATATCGGGAGCGAGGGGAAAAAAAATAACCAATGGCCAAAATCCCTCATCCTTCTCTGAAGTGTGTTCCTTTTCTGCGGCACAGCATTGGCAGTCCTCCACTCTCACTTTCAGACGCCCAGCTGCCCAGACACGGGCACAGGGGACATGACCCAGGCGAGGAGTGCAAGCCTTCCTCAAACCCGGTGGAGCCGCCCGCGGAGCTCT
>NW_005054468.1:1246885-1254243 GCF_000277835.1 Geospiza fortis
CGCCGCCGTAACGGGGCGCTCCTGGGAAGTTTCACCTGTCCGCGGCTGCCCCGGAGACCGGGACGGCCCGAGGTGGTGGCGGCGGCGGCAGTCGCTGGAGCTCATTGTGCCTCGGTTTCTTGCCTTTCGCAGTCAGGCGTGGTGGGATGCGGGTGAACGTCTGCTTCCGTCTTTGATGTTTGCCTGGAAGCTTTGCTTAACTTGGCTTTTTCTTAAGGATTCTTGCTCTGAGAAAAGTGTAGCGCTCTTAGCTCTCGAGCTTCCTCCCCGGGAAAGTCTGGTCCCTCGCTGAGACCATTTGTTACATACTCTTTCTCTTTGCTGCCTATGGTTGACTCAAAACGAAGGACAAGGAGTTCCTTGCCATTTTTATATTTGCAGCTCAGCTTTCTCTTTATGTGTGTGAATTCATCCTACATTCCTCATTTTTGTCCCATCTTGCAGCTGTTCTCTGGAGATGCTGGGTTTTCAGCCAAGCTGGTTTTTCCATAGTGATGTATAAGATTTTGGTTTCTCTGGAGCAATGCATAAATTTATTGGTCGTTCAATGTAATCGATAAAAGCTAAGTAGGAACTCACACTTTCTATTTGTTTGTGCATGTCGACCGTGGGTAGAATTCTTTCTCAGCAGATTTTTGTCCTCTTGTGTAAGCCGTTGCCTTAATTTAAGGAGGAGGCATAAGGGGGTTGTAAGTACCCGTACAGGCCTGGAGGAAGCTGAGTACAGCCTACTTGGGCCCCGGAGTTAAAGACAAAGCACATCCCTCTTTCTCAGGCAGTCTGGTGAGGGAGGGGGACACAGGCAGCTGAGCACGGCTGGACAGCTGTCGCCCTGGCACATGCTGAGGACAGGGGCTGTCCTCACCTTTGTGTGCAATATTTGCTTCCTTTTTTATTCAAGATTTTTACAGCTTTCTGGTATCTCTTCCTCTTGTTCAGCCTGGGTGTAACCCGGTTTCTACCACAAACGTATCTCTGCTCTTAGGAGATGTACAGAAGTTTAAAATTTGGGGTTACAGCTGTGTGAAAACAGATGTGAAAATGAACATGTGAGGTAGAATTGTCATAGATACCCATGTTTCTTAGCATGTGCTCCTTCCTCTCAGACTAGAAGGAACTGATGAAATTGTTCAGAAATCACTTTATATAAGTTTGCAATGAAAAAACTGCCTTCCGCTCACTGCACATTGTTTGACACAACTTAAAACCTTACTAAAATGAACTGTTGTTTTAATATTAAATGGAAGGAAACAAGTGTGTTTAGTTATAAATACCTATGTTCCTAACAAACCTTTTAAAATACAGCTATAATATACTTCTGATTAGTCATTGTGATATTTCTATTTCTTTATCAGGGAGACTTCTTGTGCTGTATGGTACTACTCACTTTCACTATGGAAATATTTTTTCTCTTCACAGCCTGTCATCCCATTCATTACTGTATGAAGCAAAAAAATAGCCTAAAAATGTGTTGCTCATCACTGCCGCCCCTATTGATGTTACACTTTCCTTTCTCCTGGACTAGGGGTTTGGGATGTTGGGTTATTTTTGACTGGTCATGTGGGCAAGCAAAGTCAGTTTTCCATGGGTTATTTTACTTTCAGAAGTTATGGATGTACAAGGTGGCCCATTTTATGGTTATTAGTGGCACCAGACTATTCAAAATGGACTGGCTATATACAATTCCAAATTACATGAGAACCTCTAAACCAGCTGTGCACTTTCATAGAGAAGTGTGCTAGGAGAATTACTGTGAAGTGCGCCCTACTTCTAATAGACAGTAATGTCCCTTTAAAGGTTAAGCAAGTAATGAAACGTGCATGCTATGGGCAGGGTAGTGTTGTTTAGACAGTGTCATCTTCTACTGAAATGGAATACCCTTGAAGTCAGTTACTTTATTTAATGAACTATGAGAAGAGAGTCTTGTTATATAGGTCTGATTGGTCACCAAGGCAAGGTAATCCAAAGTGAAGGCTGACACTGTCAGTTGTAAGTTGCTGCCACAGTATGGCAGTTCTTTCAGTTATATCAGAGAGGATTTGCAGTGATTCTAGAAGATACAAAATAATCCACGTTTCTTTCATTTATTTGCACAATGAAGAATTACCAGGAGAAAGTTTTGATTTTTCTGTATTAGTTTATTTAATAGTGCTTTAAGTGAAAATCAATCTAGTAAAGGGGAGAGGAGCATCTAAATGAGCACAATTGTATTCATAGCAATAACTTGAACACAAAGTGCTTAGGATCTTCTTTCATAAGAACATAATTTAACATTTTTTCAATGTACAATCTGTGTAATTCACTGCAGTTGTAAATTATGACTATGGAAATCAGCCACGTATCAAGTGCTATGGTTTGAGTGTTGGCAGTGCATTTTGTTGCTAAGTTTTGTCACTTGTTTCACTTTTCAAGTGTGTACTAAATAATATTTAATCTAGAGTAAACTAGAGACATCTCTGAAGTATCCTTAGACTGAGAGCTTTACCTGGATGTAATTTGGTAATTTTCCTTTAGATGCATGCACTCAATGCATGTAGAAAATATATGCAGGAATATATATGTAATTAATATTATTACAACAATTTTGGAAAAGTTTTAGAGAATAAAAAAACTTATATAGCAAAAAGTATTAGTTGTATTCTGGCTATTGGATTTAGGGACTTCTGCAGCATCTTCCCATGCATTCAAGTTAGCAGGATTTGGGTAAGTTGCATACAGGTCATGAACCTAAAGTTGTTGGTTTTTGGTAGATGGCAGCCTTACCTCTGCACCAGTGTGATGTCTGGGCTGCAGGGTGTTGGTTGGCATGAGGGTGAGGGAGAAAGGGAGCTGCAAGTAATGCAGGATGGTTTTGGTGAAGAGTATGGTAATGATTTGTTAGTTATAGGGGCTTTTGCAATGACAGCACATTTTAGAAAATACTGCATATTACCAGTTTTGTTAATTTAGCTTAATTAATGTCCTATTGCCCTTAATTAATTTTCTATTGCTTGTGTTTAGTCTGTTGTATATTTTACTAAGTATTATTGCTTTACATACAGCCAGTAATGTTGCTGTGTTTCTTACTAAGGGTTCTGATACCATTGTTATCGAAGATTACAGCCACAGAAAAACAAAAGTCAGCAGTTCTGGAAAGTTTTCAGTCTCACATCTTTACCATTTTGTTCATTGAAGGGCCTGGGTCAGATATTCTGTTTCCAAGTTATTGTTATTGCCAGTATTTCAGAGCATGCTTATTTGACAGACAAATAGATTTCTGTGTATTATTGTCCTGTGCACACCTGAGTTACAAGACATTTTTTTCTGGTGGACTCTTGCCTCCAACAACTTTGATATATTTGTGATTAACGGCCATGTTTGAACTCAATTGAGCATTGCTCTGGCATCTAAAAGACAACGGATGATACACTATGGATGATAATGGAAAGATGTGGAGATAAAAATGAGTTTTAGTCATAACACCTTAAGTTATGCTTGTAGCATTTGGCTTCTTTGTCTCATTTATGTTATCCTGTTGGCTAATATTACTGCATCTTATGCTAGCTCACCAGGTGTTCAGTGGTCATCACCCAAAGCTTACAGTATTTATTTCTTTTAAGGTTACCTTGATGATGATAAGGCTGATGGACAGGATAAGACAATTGGAATGTTTTGGATGTGTGCAAGCAAAAGTTTCAGGAAGTGTTAGGAAAATTTTGTATTTTTTATATCATTAAACTCCAGAATTCCATACTTAAAAATCTTTAGCATTTTTAAGCAGGAGGCCAAAAATATCTGTTAAACCAGTATTGCAGATTATGAGCTGGGCAAAGGCTTGAAATGTAACACTTGATTCTTAGTTTAGTACTAGAAATTTGGAACCTAGAAGTGCAGAATCTGCCTCACAATCATAATGAAGTTTTGTCCAGATTCACAATTTGGAGTTTATTGTAGTTCTTGTTATGGCTATTCCATGACAAATATAAACAAATTTAAGCTCCTAATTTGCATATTCAACTATTACAGATAACTGTCATAGACTTTTTCTGTTACAGTTTATTTTCTTTAGAAAGCTAAGAGATAGTTGGTTTTTTTTTGTGAATAAAACGATATATTGCTGGTGCTTGGGATGTAAATTACTTAAACTGGAGTTATCCTTGATGTAATTGTGTGCTTTCTATATTGCATTGCAGAGATGGTATACTGAGTTTGAGTAGATCAATGATCAATAACTCCGATAAGATAATTCAAAAGAGTGGCTCCTCAATTTTCCAACATGCTGCAGGAGGTTGGAAAATCAATTCTTCTTTGGTAATGGAAATAAGGTGAGTTTCTTAAATAAATAAGCAATTCATTTCACCTTGCCTATGATTATTTTAATTCATGTTGCTTTATGATTCCTTTGGTCTATAAAACAGTAATTTGATTTACATTTGCAGGTGGATGTTTTTAAACTGTATCTATTTAGGTTTCAGTGTTAAATGCAACTGTATGACATTAGGCTTCAAAGTAAAGTCATCCTTCATAAGAATTAATAAAATGTTTTCATCTGTCTGTGACTGTAAGACCTGTGCAATCAATCTCTATTATTCATGTCCATATTTAAGCTGGTTGTCTAGAACTCTTCCACAGTCAGTGGTGAGAAACCTAAACTGCATTTAGGACATGATTTTCCCTTATCCTAAAGGTTTGACATATAACAGGTGAAAGTATCTTAAGCATACCAGTTTTCCTCCCTTGACTACAGAGGGAGCTTAGGCAAACAGCTGGCTGGGGTGCAGGAGTCAGTAGCTGGGCCATCAAGTGTTGTGAGTCCACTTGTGGCTGTGGCTGGTCCACATCACAGGGTCAGACACTGACAATAACTGCGTCTTAAGCAGTTTCCTTTCTTGATATGAGGCCAAAAAGAGCCTTAGGCTTATGCTGAGGGGGCAACCCAGTAGCAGAGTTGAACTGTGTGATAGTTCTGATGTGTCTTTACAGTGTATCTCTGCACCTTAGGGCCACAGAGAGATGCCTCTGAGTGTGTCATATCGTATCTTCCCCATCTTCATCAGGAAGATGGCCCATGAAAGAAGCACATGGAGCATGGATTGGCAGTGTGGAGATCTAGGAGTGTCATATGCTATGAAAAATGAGGGAAAGTAACTATTTTTAACAACTATCACATAGTAGATTAGACCTGATTTCTGAATATTAAGATTTTGAATAGTAATGTGTTCCAATTAAAATGTAGTTTCTATGTGATTTCCCTTTCTACTTTTAATTTTTTTTTTTAATTAAAGGACAGTTTGCAAACCCCTAAATCAGGCATTGTTTTCATGTATAAAAGCATGGCTTCTCTGAATGAGAAATTTAGGGATTTTTTTAATGACTACTATTTTAAGTCCCTAATTCTAAAGCATGCAGAAGATAAAGGTAGCTCAGAAATGTATGTATCATAAGTTATGGGTCCCAAAGTTGGGAAAAACCAGCTTTTTTCTACTTGTGAAGTAAGCTGATTTGGAAATGATTGAGTGGCTATAAGTAGAGACAATTATTCTCAGTCATTTTACTGAAAATTTGAGTATCATATTTCAGAACCATTTAAAACCGATACGCTTTCATGCTCAAGCCAAACAACAAACAAGAAAAAGTATTACAATAACCTTTTGGTTAAAATCAAGAGAGAAAATTAAGCTTGGGTTTTGCCAATTTTCCACCTGTTCCAAATGCAAAATATGTTATTCAGAAAACAAAGTAAAACAGTAGAGAATGCTTTAGTCTGTTTTCATCCTGTTAATACATGTGTATCATTTCATGTGTAATAATTTCAATCTACTAGATTAATGAGATTCAAAATTTCATTTTTTCTTAATCAAATCAAAATCTCTTTAATCAGATCAAAATCTCTGATTTTTTCTTTATTGTTTCCAGAGGGGGAAATCTCTCTTATTTAATAAATCACTATTGTGTACTTAAGAACCACTTTTATATGTGGGGTTTTAAAATACCATGCAGGGAAGGGGGTCTTTTTTGTCTCATTAGTATAGTGAAGAAAACAGTGGATCTTGTACGCTGGCTTAAGTACTAGAAGTAGAGGTTCCACTGTAATTCTTTCATTGTAAAATTGTACCATAGAGGGCATAAAGCTGAGATTATTTAGAAGTCCACATTGCCAGTCTTGTTTTCAGAGGAAATGGCTACCTTAGTGAACTCTGCGGCAGACAGAGTAGGTAGGTGCGAACCAGAAAATTATTTTAGATTAATGTGAGTTAGGGTCAAAAGTTGACATGAGCTCTATGAAAGGAGTCAGTGCTACCCGCCAGGCATAATCTTTCCAGCAATCCTCTTTGCTGACATGCATAGCACATTCAGTTATGGTTCTCAGTGGTGAGGGAGGGATATCAGGCATGCTTTTCACTGAGGAAGCTGCATGCAACCCCCTATGATGTATTTTAGTCTGATGTTGACTAAATTATGTACATTCTTTCCCTTTTTCAGGTGGTTTGCTATGCACCTTTCTTCCATGTTACAGTAAGAAGCATTTTAGCTGTAGTTTTACACTTACACACCTATCAGGACTAACTTTAAAAGTGTCTAGCAAAGTCGTACAGTATTCTTGTGGTTTAACTAACTGCTTAGCCCTCCATAATATGTTGCATGCACTGTGTAGACTATGAAGATGATTCATTGTTTATAATTGCTGCTGTTAACGTGAAGAGTGGTTGGTGGTCTTGTGGTGTGATCATAGGAAGTAACAATAAGAGAGAAATAAAAAACAAGGTAGTGCCTGTTGAGTAATGTATAAAATGTTATCAGTTCTAAGTAGTGGAAAAATAATTTGTGAAGCCATTAGTGTGCATCATAAAGATATTTCATAAAACTTAGAGTCACCCATAAATGACAGATGTTTTTGTGTCTTACTTCAGCTTGCCACTGTCATGGTTTGACACTGGCACAATGCCAGTGCCCCATGAAAATATACTTCCCTGGTGTTTGCTGTGAAATGTGACCAGGAAATAAGCAAAGCAGGCCTCTAGCTTAGGAAAAAAAAAAGGTTTATTAACTAAACTACAAAAGGAAAAAAAACCATACACACACACACCCACCCACACACACACACACACACACCTGGAAAATGAAAACTCCACAAAAGCATTTCCTCCTCCCCCCACCACATTTCCAATACATCTTCCAAATTTCAACTCTCCATCCATCACCCTGTAAATACTCAATTTCAGTCCGTCAAGAGGAGTGGAGTCCTTCTTGGAGGTCCATGGTGACCTCTTCCTTGCATGCCCAGCGCTCTCACCATCTGAGATGATCAGAGCTGCTTCGAGGGTTGTTCTTATTAAGGGTGCATTGCCCAGTTCCCAAAGGGCACAGTCTCTCACTTT
>NW_005054468.1:1254608-1307945 GCF_000277835.1 Geospiza fortis
TCTCGGGGCCTCTCTCCCTCTGTCTCTCCTGGGGGGGGCTGCCCAACACCTCCTGGTGCCCCCACCACCCTTCCATCCTGAGGGGTCAGGCCTACCTCTGCCGGGCCGCAGGTTTCTTCTCCCCCGCCCAGCTCGAAGCCGGGCAGGGGAGGCCTTGCCTCTTTGCTGGCCGGAAATCAAAGAGAGAGCCCAAGGGAGTGCTCTGCTTCTAACCCCTGTGTTCTCAGAGGCGCATCCACCCTCAGTGGCCAAGCCTGGTGTCAGTTTTAGAATCTGAACACCCATTAGCCTCTGGCCACTCCATTCCCAAAAAACCTATTTCCTGTAAACCCACGACAGCCACCTACATTAGCAATTTTCAAATGTATAAAGTATTTTTTTGCTTTGTGCAAGGACAGTTGGTCAGTGATGTGTCAAATCTTGTTGATTGGAATGTAGAATATTGTGCTTTGCTATTGCTTTCTTGACTTTGTGGTCATCATCTCTGGCTATTTTATTTTTGCTCAAGTTAGTGATGTGTCTGTCAGCCTCAAAGGCCTTAGGAATTCTTGGCAAAGCCAGGCTCAGATAGGAGTCAATAAGTGCTAAATCTTCTTTATCAGGACCCCATGGAAGGATGGAAAGCTTTCAGTGGGTTTCTGGTGCTCTAGAACTTTACAGCCAGAGAAGGCAGTCTGTGGAGTGTAGCAGCCTTCTTGGGAAGGCAGCAGCCTTTTGGAGATACTAAGCAGGCTTAAGAAGAAAGTGCTAGATTTTCTGTGATTGAGGTGAAAATTATGGGTATTACGAATTAGTATTACTAATTACTTGGGACTGTGTGAAATGTTCTGCCTTTGCAGTGACTGATTTAGTAGGAGACTGATTTTTGCAACTGATGTTCTCATTGCTGGCAACTTCTTTGAAGAAGAATTGATAGTTCCTGTGACAAAGGGAAGAAAGGGAAGAAGACTGCTTTCTTGGCTACCTTTTCTATCTGTGTTATTTCAGGCATGAAGAGGAGTCCAACATCTGCTAAGGTTTTATGTCTTATGCCCTTTCTACTCTCTGTAGCAATGTGAAAGTTTTTCTTATGCTTATAGAAATAAGTAGACTTCATTTGTAATGAAGGCTGTAGTTTCAGAAAGTAGGGATGTGGCTGCGATGGCACAAACATGTTTGGGAAGGCCTTCCACACAGGGCTCATGACAGCACATCTATGACCTGTGTGAAATGAGCTACAATTTCACGTCTGTGACTTTTTTCTACTTACCTTTAAATAAATATGGAAATTTATGCTGAAGGGAGCAAAATAAGGTTATGAATTGCAGGAAGGCAAATTTTTAAATAACTACATTGGGAATATATTTATTTCTGCAATGTAACAGAGACTATTTCCTGTCAGAAAAGCGTGAGAATTTGTAAGATGTCAGCAGCATCTAAAAAAAAAAAAAAAAGCATCTTCCTCCCATGTTTAAATGCAATTTCTTGTATTTCATGATTTCCCATGTTTAAATGCAGTTTCTTGTATTTCCTTTTGACCAGTCACTGGGCACTCTTGAGGACTGTGACACTGTTTTCTCTAGTCTCTCTCTCAGACCTTTATACACATTGATAAGATCTTCCTGAGCTTTCTCTTTTACAAACTGAACAGCACTCTAACTGTGTCAGATTTCTCAATCCCTTAATGATTTTTGCAGCCTTGCTCTGGACCTGCTCCAGTATATCCAGTTGTCCTATACTGGGGAGCCCAGAGTGCTCCAAGTGTGTCAGCAGTGCTGAGCAGTGGGGAGGGATCACCTCCCTTGACATGCTGGAAGTATTCCTCCTAATGCATTCAAAAGGTTCAGATTATTATCAATTTCTGTCTTACAAGTTAGTGTGAAACAGCTGTGACAAGTCCCTGAAGTGCTAGCAGTAAATACAGAGCCAGCAAAGGAGCACTACAATTGCTAAGTAGTAAATACAGAATCAGCAACGGAGCACTACAATTGCTCTGAAGCTTTTGAAGCAATATTCTGAAGCCATTTGCACTGTTTCTTTCTGATTGTTTTTGTGTCAAAGACATAGAATCCAGGGTTCTCTGGTCTGGTTTAGTCATATTAATCCTCAGGAGATTTTGCTTGCCGATCTGTCTTACTCTGCCTTGCTTATCTTCTTCAAAAGCTGGTATGTGGACGACCTTCCTGTGATAAACAGTAGTTGGGTTATGGTCTGTTTAAAATCCCTCTTCCTTTTGCATGCCCGCTCTCTTGTATTAAAGTGTTTCTGTTTGTGTGGCCTCCATCAGCTGGAAACTCCTAGAAGCCCTTCCAGGGTTATTTGCAGCTAGGTATGTTTTTAACAAATCCAAATTAGTGGTTGAACTACATGATCTTTCAAGTCCTCTTCCAACACAAACTATCCTATGATTCTAAAGACTGCTTTCCTTGAAGAGCTTTTCTTGAAACCCTTTCAGACTAAAGTAAAACCTAGCACAGGTGCAGATAGCTGTGGTCCCCACAGCCTCCTCAAGAAACCAGCAGGAGCTGGAACTCTAGTCATGTACAAAAGCAAACTGTGACCGTCTGTAACCACAGAGTTTGTTCTTTCATGTTGTTTTTAATTAAAATAATTTAGCTGGCAAAAAATCATGTTTTATCTAGGTTGCAATCCTGGTGATTCTAAAGGCTGAGAGGCGCCTTCTGCTTTCCAGCTGCGGAGTGCAAAGCAGAGTTAGGGCTTGCTAGATTGGAAAGTGGGGTTGTTTATGAAGGCCTGTCAGAGACAGTCTGCAGGAAATCAAGAGGAGGGATTAGAAATCTACAGCATAAAAGTTTTTAAAAAAATGTTGAGTGGTTTTTTATCCCCAGGTAAATGAAGGATATTGCTAAGAATACGGTGTAGGCCTAAGCAAGGCATAAGGAACAGGAGCAGCCTCAGCTTCTGTGGAAAAGATCTGAGGAATACTATGCTTTCAGTAAGGCCAGGGAAGCACTGACAGAGGTGCCTGGGGAGGTTGTCAAGTCCCCACCACACGGGATTATTAGGAACATATTAGGTAAACGTGGGCTAGGGGACATGTAGATAAAGGCATATCTTCAGTGGGCATAGAGAGGATCAAGTCCATCTCTGTTCCATAATGTGATTGCTGGCGAACCCTCCTGGGCACTTAGGATGCACTCTAGAGGCTTCTCCTCACACCTGGGGTGGTCTACTCAAGTCCAGCAGCAACGATTTATGGCACTGGCTTCCTCTACAAAAATGACTTTCCCCAGAAAAATCATTGACAGTCATATTTCAGTCTTCTTAAGAATGTCTAAAAATATACATGGTTTTGTAATCTTAAAATTCATATTGTCTAGTGGTCTATTTTCTTTTGTTCATTCACACAGTTCTGAGGCAGATGAAGAACAGTTTGAGATTGTATAATAGTATTGTGGTACAAAGACCATAGTACAAAATGAAACTAGAAAAATGTGTGATGAGAAAAATGCCATCATACTGCCCCAGAACAGTACATAGTCTTAAAATTTGGAAAGCTGTTCAGAAACATTACTGTTGCATGAACTCATCAGACAACCCGGATTTTCTGTTGGTACTTAAATATTATGGAGATCTGTTTCTGCTCAGTAAAGAAAAACCGTGGGTCAGTCACAGATTATGACACTGTGGTTTTTTGAGTCGTGTAAACATGTTCCAAGCAGCTGCTTGGCTACAATTAAGGGTGAGTCACATCAGTCTCAACTGCCCACAAAATGGCTCAGGTCACACCCTGACACCGTTTTATTTGTCGTAAAAAAACTTGAAAACCACCTTAAATGAAACTGTTTGTTTACACAGTTTAGCTTAAGGCTGCAGAACACTGTTTCTTCAAGGTTTGCTAAAAACACTATTCTTTTTTCCCTTGCAGTTGAGGTTACTTTTGAATTTAGTATGCAGCTTGAAGTGAAAATCGGAAGTACTGTTATTGCCATGGTATCAGTGAGTCAGTAGCACAGAGGAACTTAAGACAATAGCATGGACTCTGCATTATTTATCATATTACTTTCAGTATTAGAAGATAACTGGATACAGTCAGATGAATCAATAAAAAATATTTTAATGTTAACATTAATGCATCTCTCTTATATAAAGGATTCTACTGTGTACTGCAGTAACTGTGTTCACATTTAACTAAATATGCTAATGACAGCTTTGGATAAGAAAACATTTTTAAATATGTGAGAAGATACTAAGATTAGACACTTCTGACCATCTCAGCATTTTATTGAAAAATAAATTCTGTAGACACTTTGGAAATTTTGGCTGTGTTAAGTGAGTGGTTGATTATCTGATTCTAATTCAGGTCCACATGAAATTCTTTGGAGGACTTTAATAAGCATATAGATAAATGAGTTTTGAATGTAAGCAACCAAATGAATAATGGAAGCCAATGTGCTTTTACTTTTTTGACACTGTTTGCGTAACTTCACTGCCTTCCTCTTTTAAAAATAATACAGAGGATACTGTGTTCATGTACAAACGTTGTTATTTTTTTGCTAACATGGGCAGTTTAAGGCCAATTTTTTCTAGATAACAGGGACTAAAGCAAATCTGTGATCATGTGACTTTTTGTGGTTGGAAATCTAGTTCCTGTGAATTGCACGTAATTTTTTGAGGTTTTGAGACTCACCAGTGGTTATCCCTTCTCACGTCAAAGTTGATGTGAAATGAGTTTCTCGATAGCTTGGCCAATGATGTTTGTAGCTTTTGATGGATTCATATTATCTTTTACAGCCCCAGCTGTAGTAGCCCTCTTCCTATGTGATGAATAATTGCAGTAATTTTTAATGCTTCTAGATTGGGCAATTCTTTTTTTCCTTTTCTTTTTTGTTTTGCATCAGTTGATCTATCTGTTGCAGAGCGCCCACCAAGTTAAACTATCAAACCCAAGGAAATTTAAAGTCCATTCAATTTAAAGGCCAAATTGGAGTCTTCATCTTCCTTTTACAGAAATCCCTTGCCTGGCCTTAGCAAAGGCTAAACTAAGGATTTTAAGATTGTTTATCCTGCTTTTCTGAGTCCCTCATATGCCTCAGCATAAGTTGCCTTTGCTCTGAGGCTGCTTGCTTCATATGTGACAGCTGTAACAGATAGCCCAACACATTCCAGATATTCTTTCCTTTTTTTTTTTTTTTGGCCAAGTTTAGGAAATGAGAAGAATTACTTAAAAACCATTTATATTATGTTTCACTTTTCCTATGGCTTTTAAGATCAGTTCCATGGCGAGTATCTTGTGTTGTTGGTTGCAAGATTCAGACATACTCTTCTTTCTTGAGGCAGCAACACAAGAGCTGGCTAATGAGTATGGGTCTTTCTATTGTTCATCTCTTTTAATTTGTGGGGGACTGTTTCACCTTTATGGCTGTGACTAAGTGTTACAACTGCTAGAATCTCATTTCTAGTTATCTTTTCCTGATTGGTTGTACTCTATGGAAGTTTTTCTTTAGAAGCTTAATATGTAAAAAACATTCTTTTAGTTAACAAAATATCAATTTTTTTAAAAATCCACCTTACCTACTGACAACAGTGAAAAATACTAAGTTTTTGTTTTTCTTCTTATCTTGGTAGAAGCAAAGGTTTCTAGTAGATTTATTATGTACTAAACATCCTGGCCTGGCTCAGCACTCCCTGTCTGTTCCATAAGAGGGTTTTACTTGGTTCAGATATGATCTTTCTTCACAAACATACCTGCTTCACAGGTGGACACAAGCTTGTAAAGCTTCGCTCATGTCTTGGTTTGAAAAGACAGGTGTCTGTTAAGGAAGGCAGGAGCTTCTCTTGAAATGCAAAATGTAAACCCGCTCCCTCGGAATTATTGTAATTTTGAAATTAAGGAGCTTTTAGGCAAAGATATGGGAATAGGAATAAGAGTTCTTTATTAGGAAAAATAAAAATAAAAATGCAGTAATACAAAACAACACTGACAGAGTCAGAATACAACTTGACACCCTGTGGGTCAGGGTGGTGGTAGCAGTCAGATTAAATGGTGGCTGCAGTCCTCCCGAAGTGACAGATGTATTTCTGTTGAAACAATGACTCTGTAGAAAGGGTGTAGGTCTTCTCTGAAGCTACAGTGGTGTTGTAGATGGGTCTGGTCTTTTTCGGGGAATCTAGTAGGAAAAGGCTGATCTTCTGGGATTCTAGTGGGAAAAAGCTGCCTGTGGTGTTCTAAATAGCAGATTATATCCAGGTAGAAATGCTTGGCTCCTCCCCCTGGGTGGAACATCTCGCAATGGAATGATGTAATTTTATCAGTCATGCTGTGAAACTCAATGGTCCATTAACAGAAGATATCTACCCAGAGGGAGGATTGGTTGTGGAAGAGATAAAGAAAGCCATCCCACCTGGTTTTAACAGACAGCAATCGAAAACACATCTCTGGCCACATCTTGCTTTTGCAACCTAAGACAGCTCACTTGCAATCCTGAGCCATCAGTGGCTCCTCCATCTCTGGCCTAGGGATTTTTCAGCTTTTTATGTCAAGGGTGTACTGGAAACTGCTCTACTCTGCCAGTTTAGGTGTCCATCATTGCATACATTAGTCATAACATTGCAGTCATTTTGTATCTGTTTTGAATCTACGTATTGAACATGTGCCAATTTTTGGACCGTCGTCTCTACCATTCTGTTGTGGGCAGAGTGGAAGCTTTGGACAGAGTTTATTAGAGAATCCCTCCCACTGAGTTACGAGGTATAGAACTTGTTTTCTAAACCCCTCGTATGTTAAACCCCTTTTCAGAGAGGAGTCAAGGTATGATTTGATCTAATCTTCACCCCTGACTTGGTCAACAGTTTATGTTTAAAGGATTGTGCGTGTGTAATTAAACATTTATGTGACTTTCCCCACAAGATTAAGGATAGCAAAGCAAATATACTTAAGTTATTAAAGTAAATTATTTATTGATGATCTTAATGATAAAAATTAGACTAAAAGATCGGTTTTATTTAATACATGGTACAGTTATAAATTCCAGTATAGTGCACTGTTTACTGAAACCATATGGAAGCAACAATAATAAAGATAGCAAAATAATTGAAAAGAAATTGATAGTACTTACCATACCAGTGACCATGGGCAAGTCTCTTTTACTCAGCCTTAAGGAGTAACCTGTAAGGGGATTCCCATTCAAGGAAGGAAGCTACACACACACTCCATCCAAGAAGGAATGTGTCAGAATTCTCTGCCATTAAAAAGGGGGCTACGCCTTTTGTACTATAAAGTGATTGACAGTCAGATGTATCAGCTCAGCAGCTTTACTTAAGTTACTAGTGCTGTCACTTCTTGGTTCCATTATAAGGAGCTCTGTCTGCTCCATCCTCACCAGGGTCAATTTCTGTTGGGAAAGACTGTTCTTCACAGAATAGAGTGTTTAACTTTGGGATTGATGAGTCAGGCTGGTCTCAGCATTCTTCAACACCAAATGCTGGGTGAACCCCTCTTCTCCGTCAGCACTGATAACTTCTGCAAATAGAGGCAAGTTTGAGCTGCTCTACCTCCACTTAGGCAGAGCATCCTGATGTCCCCATAAGCAGATACCATGACTTCACTTTTCAGCTGACATAAAAGCAAACATTCTTCCTGAGTTATTTGCTGGGAGCTGGGAGTATACAACTGTACGTCTGCCACAGTTCGCTTGATACATGGTAGTTTATGAAACCCTCATATTTGGTCATGTGTGTCTTAACCTGTGTAATAGTTTAAACAATTATTTGCTGAAAAGTTGATCAATGTTTCAAAGTGTTGATGAGTTTGTAAGAGATTTTGAGCTCGGCTAAAAGCTTGACTGGACCCTGAGCTGCAGTAGTTTAATTTACATTATGTTTTAAGCTGATTTTGTTCAAATTGGTACAAAAGGCTGGGTGTATTCTCATATAGAGTCAATTAAGATAGCTTTAGTTAAACTTCAGTTAATTAGGAGGAAGTTTATGCTAAACTGAATATATTACTCTTATGGTGAAATAAGAATCTACAAGAAAACAGCGCCATTCCTGAGCCAAGCTGATTTGTAAGACATAACATTATCTGATCACAAATGTTTCATGTATTTGAGTTTGTTTTTATGGAAACAAACTGACACAGTTATTTTTAAAAATGTCCTAATTCCAAAATTTTGTGAAGATAGTCAAGCACAGTATGCCTTCAAATTTTCAGTTATCTTTCCTTCGTCTCTCTGTGTCTGTGTGTGTAGAAGTCATTAAGCTCTAGTTCTGTAGTATTTGTGTGTTACATTGTAACCACAGTGTTAATCCTAAAAGCTTTGCTCTAACTCCATCCTAGAGCATGGGAAATTACCCTGGCAGGACTGACACTGTTTGCTCTCTGCTTTATGTATAGTTTGTGCAGTCTATACTGCTGCTAGATAAAATTCCATTTGAGCAGGGAGTGTTGGGTTTTGTCTCTACGTTTTTCTGTCAATGCAGGAAGAATATTCTTCAGTTCTTGGATGCCGAAAGAGATGTCTCGGTGGTCAAAAGCAGCTTCAAGCCTGGAGATGTAATTCATTATGTACTGGATAGACGACGCACTCTAAATATTTCTCAGGATTTGCACAGCCTTCTCCCTGAAGTTTCCCCAATGAAAAATCGCCGATTTAAAACCTGTGCAGTTGTTGGGAATTCTGGCGTCCTTCTGAAGAGTGGTTGTGGAAAAGAGATTGATAGCCATGACTTTGTAATAAGGTAAGTTTTTATCTGCTGTTGAAGATGGAGGGTACTATGTTTCTTGCAGAAAAGCTGGGGAAATGTTTTAATCTGACGTACATATTACAGGCGTTATGTCAATTAATCTGAAACAATATCCAGTAAGATGTGATTCCCCAAATTTAAATTCATCCTTGTGTTATTGATAAGAAGATTATTGTGAAAATAAAACGAGGGAGAGAGGTTTGCATTACTTAATTTTGCTTTTTGCTGTGCTTATTCCAGACAAAGTGATTCTTACAGAGGTCTTGGTAGAAGAAATGCAAAATGGTTTCTTTTTAAGAATATCTTTTTTAGCTTTTGGTCAGCATAGATAGCCTTTTGTGAATTACTACATGACTTTTGTGTAGCATGTAGTAAAATTTCAGTGTGGTATATTGATGTTAAACGAGGATGCCCCTGAGGTAGCTGGAAGTCACCCTAATATATTCCTTCACATTGGTTTAAGAATCTATTCTTGCAGTCTGGGGGAAAATTATATGTTTCACTTTTTATTTATTCTTCAAACACACACAGTAGAGGGCCTTTGGATTTCATGTATCATGTCAAAGCTGACCTTATTTGACATCTTGGCATTATGTAGAAAATGCTGAGCAAGAGATGGGTACTTCTGCTTTTGAAGCAGAAGTTTCAATTGATTTGGTTTGAGAAGGGTGAAAGGACAGAAAACAGGATGATTGTGACAGAAAGCAATAGAGAAATATTAGTAATTATGAGTTATTTGCTTTTTCCTTTTTTCACCTTAAAGAATGATGAGGACAATAAATAGTAAAAGGACATGGAAAAGAAAAATAATGGTTTTGCAGTACATAAATAAAAGAATGTACATGAGTTTTATATTTAATTTGAAAGTTATTTTAACAAGTTGCAGCTGAAGTAATAACACACTTCTCTTTCATTTTTCTTATTAGTTGTACCACTAGTTATTGAAATCAGCATCCTTACTTACTGCAGAGGAAATCTAAAATTAACTACCACAGTTGTAAACTGCATGTAGTCTATGGCATGCTTTTGTATTCTCTCTGAGATTAAATGTGATTCATTTAACAGGATGTCCTGGTTTTGGACAAATTTAGGAGGAACCCTTCTGAAAGGAAATGTTCTGTATCCTTTACTGAAGAATAGGTTTTAGAAACTTTTTTTCACGGGTTCTTACAGGTTTGAAAGGATTTTTCTTGGAGAAAGTGAAAAAATGATTTATTTAGCAAGTTGTTTACAGGTATGAAAAGAACGAATAATGTTAAATAATAAAACTTTTTGCTGCTTTGAAGAGATTCAGAATTGTTTCTGTAGTGTGGTTCAGTCTTTTTCTGAGTCTGGAGCTGGTCTCTGGACCACAGTGCAATGTGGGGGGGGCCCTGGACAATGTTTTGGGTTTTGGAGCTACTGTTCAGGAAAAACTTCTGCTTCAATTAACAAATGAAAAGCTAGCTTAAAAAGCAAAGAAACTACTCCATCTGGTTTTTTTTAGAGAAAAAAAGCCACGAGTTGGGAGAAACCAAGAGTCTCATCTCTGTGTTTTTAAATACAGGTGGCAAAAAAATGTTATCGCTTCTCTTTTCTCTTTCTCTCTCTCTGGGTTTAGCTTAAAGCTGTGGGACCCATTTTTGGGCACAAAGCAGGTGAACAAATCACACCAGGACACAAGACTACAGAAAAAATTTGATGCTAAATTTTCTAGATTAAATTTTTCATAGAGAAGGCAAGGTACATACTTTATTTTAAATCATGTGCTGAATTTCTTTGCAGTCATCCCCATGCTCTTCTGCACATTTTAACTAGCCATGAACCAAGTGATAATATCTGATAGGAGGTTTTAACTAATTCAGTTACATGGAGGAAGGATAATATTCTAGAGACTTGGTTGAGCTTAATAAGATCAGTAGGAAGTTACTGTTGCTAATCAGGAGTTTAGACTGGCAAGAGATGTGGATGTACTGTGAAGATGATGAGGAAATGGAACAGTTTGCCTGGGGAAGCTGTGCATGTCCCATCCCTCCAGTGTTCAGGGCCATGTTGTATGGGGCTCTGAGCAACCTGGTCTAGTGAAAGGTCTCCCTGACCATGGTGGAGGATTTAGAACTAGATAATCTTTAAGGCCCCCTTTCAACCTAAACCATGAAACATCTCTCATATGGTATATGACAGTAAAGTGGTCTGTATAACAACTAGTGAGTCTGACAATATTCTGATTAATAATCTCTAATGTTTTGAGAATAACATGCTTGGCCCTCCTGCCTATAGGGAGTTTAAATGCAGTGATTTTTTTTTAAATTTACAAATGAAAGTTGAGATATTTTAGAATTTACATATTATAATTTAAACTATATTATATTTATTTATTTACGTCTCAATGGATGTATAGTTATATAGCGTCTGTTTAAATAGCAAGGGATTTGTTTGTAACTGAAGTTAAAGAAAAAAACAAATCAGTCATCGGACTTAGTTTCCTTCATTCCTCATTGTCCCTTTAGAAAAATTGTACATCACTTGATATGTAATCACATGGTGTAATTATGAAATTCTGGAGTGCTTCATAAACCCTTATCAGTATTGCTGTTAGGATTCTGGTATTAAAATGTACCATGACACTCTGTTAATCCTCTTATCTGATCTCTCTAGAAGTAAAATGTCCTCACTTATGTGTTGCCTGAAATGTATAGGCTGGTGAAGGACAGTTTTGTAGAATCTTCTGATACTAAGTGCATTATGTCTGTGTGCTGTGACAAGTATGTCATACTATTCTGGTTAAATATATTCCATTAATTTTGTTTGTATTTTATTGGGGGGGGGGGAAAGGGGGTGAAATCTGAAGGAAAATTTTGTCTCAGAGTTGTTTCTTAGAGGAGCAGTTCTTAGGTTAGAGTTAACACTAACAATACCATTAATTTAATAATCAAACTGACAGTGAAGGTCTGTGACAATGAGGAGGACACAACAGATATCCAACAATATTTGCAGTATTGATCAACTCAAGATCCTATGAAGGGAGTGAAAGTGTTAATAATAATGGACAAACACACAGAAATTTCACAAGTTTAGTGAAGTCATGCCTATTTTGGCAGTAGAAAATGTGGTCCATCTAATTAAAATGGGAAGAAAGGAGACTGTTTGTAAAAGAATCCCAAACTGATGATGTGATGACTGTGAACTGTTTTCTGATTCCCATATACCTTTCCTTTTTATCTCTCATGTTTTTATACCCCATAAGAAACTGTTGATCTGTATGTCCCTGCTACTCTCTTCTAGTGCCAAGCTTCAGTGTGCTGCATTTTGATCTATACCCAGACAGAGTCTGAAGCACTCCAAAATATCTGATTACATGAATAAGTACATCTTGTTCCCATATTTATGCACTTTCTCATGCTGAAATTACCAAGCCAGGGGCGAGTTAACTGTTGCATCTTATGGAGCAGATGAACTTCTTATAGTAAGTGGTATATTTTGAAATGTAGTGGTTATATAGGAGTTTCTGAGAAGTGCAGCTGTATTTTGGGCAAGTGGAAAATAAAAATGCTAAGCATTGCCAAGTAATAACTTGGCAAGGAATTACTTCTGGAAACCAATATGTACCAAACAGTTCAGCTTTGGGTTCAGAATTTGAACAATATCAAAAATCAGAGTAAGTAGTTATATTTTTTATTTTTTAAAATTATTTAATTGGACGTTAGTGATGAGACCTACACAAAAGCAGAGGCCAAGTTCAGTTTTGGAGTAATTTGGTTAAAACCAACCAGTCAAACAAACCCTAGTAAATATATTGCGTTTTTTTCTTGTGGTAACCCCACTTCTGGAAAAGTCCCTTTCATTTCAGTTGGACAGTATGGAGAAGAGGCCTGTTGAGTGAAACTTGGTCAGTAGGTTAGGGCTGCTCTGACTAGGAACAGCCATGAGAAGATATTAGTTCCTTCTTTCTTTGGATTGGAGAGTCTAGTTTATATGTTACAACTCTTGTTTTCTCACCGGAGTTTTTCCTGGTGACTCTGCCAGCATTTAGGAACCAAATGGATGTTTTTGCCATCACTGGTGATAAAATTTTGCTGGGCAAATGCAGCTCTATTTTTCCAGCATACTTTGACTTTTGTTTTTTAACTTTGCCATCCATGTGGTTAGTGGAGTTAACATGAAAAAGCTTGTAGTCCTTTTTTTTTTCCTTTTGAGAGGAAAGAATACATCCTTTAACAGATGTCTTGGTTTGCCCTGCACATAGGTGAGGATAATCTGATTTGACTTTCTCCCTAGCGTGTTGATTTTTGTGGGCAATAGGTGAATGTTTCTGTGATATGCAGAAGCAAGCATCGTATATGGTACAAGCAGAAGACAGCACATGTGGTCTGGCAGAAGAAAAGGACGGACCTAATCATAGTGAGGAGGTGTGGTATCTTATTTCAGGAGAACAATTTAAATTAATAATAAGAAATAGGTAGTAGCTTCATTAATGTGTGTTGTTCCTTCAGGCCCTAGGAAAAAAGCATCATAAATTTGTCAGAATAAAGGTATTAAGAATATTAGTTTGCCTATATCCTGGAACTTGGTTTTTGTAATTAATATCAGCTTTTATCTCCATTTTTTTTTTAGTACACCTTGCTTGGACCATGGCCATCATGCCAAGTAGAGCTAAATCCTTGGAGCCAGCAGATCTGTTGAAAGCAAAGTTGCCAATTTAACACATATATTTTAAAGCATGAGTCTTCCTCTAAAAATAACGTCTGAATACATCATGACTAGATCATTAGGCCTTTTTCAGAATTCAAATGTGGCAGCTCTATTTTTGCCTTCTGTTTCTTCCTTAAACTTGTCACACTACATTGAAAAATTAAATTAAAGGAGAGAAAGCCATCATCGTCCAATGTTCTTGCTCAGGGATTTAAGCGTCTTAGAAAAGGGGAGCTCTGGTGAAGTTGTTCCAGTCAGCCAGGTGTGAGTGGTCTCCATCTCAGGAGAGCCTTGGAGAAGGCTTGACTCATGTAGCCACATTTTAGGATTATTGTTTTTTTTAAAAAAAGAAGTTAGTCCTTAAGTAGGTGATTCAGGAGGATATTTAAGGACAGAAGTCTAGAATGCTCAAGAAATACCAGTAGAAAGTGACTTCTCTACACCTATATACAAATGATAATGGGTTCTAAAGAGGCTGTTTGAATAAATACATATCCTATAAGCATCCAAATGTAGAGCAGATAGGGTTAGTCTGAATCTTCCTTGAATCTTCTTATAACTATCCTGAGAAAAAAAGGATACTATTATTTTTAGGTCACTTGCTCCTATTGTTGATAATACAGAGCCTTTAATTTATCAGTTTTCTAAATGGTTGGAAACTCGGAGCACTGTGCTGCTTTTTTTTTCCCATTGACTGTTTTTTAAGAGTTGAAAAGGTTCAGAAGAGTCTTAATCTAAATAACTGGCTTTTTAGCTGTTCTCCATTTTGGAAAGTCCAAACTACTGCTGCTTACTATATTCTATTTTAACAGCCCCAAAGTCCTTATCCAAAAAAAATGAAAATAATAATTTTTTTCTGAATGTATTGCAGGGCTAATAATTTTTAACCCTTTCTGTCCTGATAATGTTGTAAATTTTTTTTTAATTTTCTGTATCAGAATTATAACAATTATGTGGGTCTTCATAATTGCCCTACAGAATATGTTCTTTATAGATAGTAATGTGTGATGGCATTTTCACATAAAAAGGCTAAGGCACGGGTGTTCAGGATACTGCTAAGTTCCATTTCTTAGTTTTTCATGCAGTAAAATATAGTTTTTAATATTTCACTGGTGTAGTTTTTGTAGGGATTTTTTTCATAATTTTTTTATATGTGCAAAAAACTTTCAGTGATAGAAATTCATTGCTTTGTTTTCTTGTCAAAGGAATAGTACTGGGAAGAACAGCAAATCTAATCCATGTGTAATTTTGCAGCAGGACACACAATAAAGATGTAAATGATGTGTTTTGCAGCTCTTTCTAAAATGCCATTTAGACTTTTTGTGACACTCCACTTTCCGTGTCAGTTGATAACTTGGATTTCAGTCACTGCTGTTCAGGGAGATGCTCGGAAGAATGAATTTGTTGATTAGCAGTAGAAGTTCTAATCTGGGCAGCACGAATTATGGAAGTTTTTTAGCAGGTGATGTTACAAAAACCATCTCCATACTGAAGTCATAGATTCAGTATTTTTGTGAACTTGTGTTGTGGAAGGGTGTATCAGGTCAATATTTTACATGGCACATACTAAAAACCCCTCATGATTGTTGTATGTGAATAGAATCTGCAGTACTGTACCTGAGCCTCTAACCTTGCAGTTCTCATGAAACATCCTCTGTCATGCCATGGATAAGAAGAGAGATGAAGTGGGTATGTTAGAGGATTCACTTTTACTTCAGATTCCTATGGTTAATTTGAAGCAATTTTAGTTTTTTTTAGTAGCCACAGAAGTATGCAGAACATGTGAGAATCCATACACTTCACTAATAATTGTATTTGTTGGGGGAAATAGGAAGTTGGTGCATGTTGTTTTTTGTAAATTCCTCTTTTTTTGGGAATGTGTGAAAGTTACCACAGCACTGCTGCACACTTTTATTTGGAGAACCATGTCAAAAGATGTGCTATGTGCACCCAAATATTAGGGCAGTGTGCTTCTTGTGTGTAGATTGAGTCTAGTCCAGCTGTGAGGTTCTCTTCAGTCTTGAACTCTTTTTTCCCTCTTCTGCTTGCTCGAGCCTTTAATTTTTCTTTCATGTCCAATTATTTCCTAAAAATGGCATGAACCACTGAACTCAAGATTACTGTTTTGATTCTTACAAGAATTTGGATGTGAATCTTGCAGGCTACTCAGGAAGGAGTATATGTTATTGACACTAATCTAGTGTAATGCCTTATGTTTCAGAAAGCTTTAATATATCTGCCAGCAACAATCTGATTTTCATTTTTTGTCTACTCAGAATTATGTGTTTATTTCTGTGCTACTGATATTTTTGGCTTAGATCTACAGAGAGAAGATATTAATGAAACAAAGCATCAGTGTAAAGCACTTCTTTCCCATGGCTTAATAGTGTTTCAAAGTACTTATTTCAACTTGTAATCCTCAAGTCCACCAATTGTTAGAGGATTTAAAAGTCTACAGATTCATGGCCATTTCTTGCATTATTCTACTGTAGGTAAAGTATTCTTTTGGTTCTCAATGTCAGATAAAATGGAAATGATAGCTATTTTACTCAATGAAATTTTAATGGCTTTTATTTAAAACTTAACTTGAAATATGGTCTATGAATACTGTGTGCTGGACCTTTGTATTCATATAAATGATCTGTATACTTATTAATGACAAAGCAAGTTGAGCTGAATCTCTGAAGAATAACTGACTTCTCATTTGAGCATATTTTTATGATTTTGATTGCATTATTTTCTTGTTGAGATCTGCTTTCTAAAAGACTATGTTATGGATGTTTGGGCCATAAAAATGGCACAGTAAACTCAGAGATGATCACCCAGTTTGGTGAAAGTGTGGTATAGGAGCACCTACTCCATTCTTCATTTTTTTCTCATGGCATACAAGTTCAGCTATTAACTGTTTTTTCTCCACTTTTTTTTCTTATCCTACCGTAACTAATACATTCTACAGGTGTTTGTGGAAGAAGCATGTTTTCCATCACTGAGACTTTTTGGTCTGTGTATCTTAGTCTCTCAGTTGTTTTATATGTGCTCAAATACTACATAATATTTCAAACATTATCTAATTTTTCCCTTTTATATCCCAGAGCTCTTTTTAGTGGTAGCATTGCAGTTCATTTTTCAGTTGAAAATCTTCTGTTATCACACTGAAAGCTCATGTGTGAGAACCCCTGTATTTTTACGGGGAATATTTTATAGGTATATTTGCCTTTTAGTAGTATGGTTGTACATAGTATTTTTGTAAGTTAGGTGCCTCTGTAAGCTTAGAAATTTCCTATATAATATAATTGATGCTTAATACTATGTTTAGAGTAGCCACCTTGTTGAAATAGCTGTGCAGAGGTTTTGTCTATGGTCTGGTCTGACGTCATGGGAAGAGCAGGCACTGCAGCATTAATTTGAGGTACCATGGATATTAGTAGCTATGATACTAGCTATCACATGAATTATGAATGTTTCCCATACATTTAGGTCTTTTTCTAACCCCCTCTCTAAAATGTATCAATCTTTGTCTCATTAGACCATTTTCTAAATACTTCTGCCATAGATAGTGCTTAGAAGAAGTAAGGAGTCCTAGGATGATGGTTGTATCCCCAATCATGTGTTCTGTTTATGCTGGATATTATGTTTTGTGCCTTCAAGACTGGCTCTGAAGAGTGAAGGTTTGTTTTGTTTTGTTATCAGCCTGCTCACTCCCCCAGCAGTCGGCAGGACACAGAGACAGGGGTGATACATAGGGCAGCTTTTGCTTATTGCTTTGCATATTGCTTTGCTCCTGCTTTGCTCCTGCTTTGTTCTTGCTTTTGCTTCTGCTCATTAGTTAGTTTAGCTAAGCAGTCCAAATTTTTCTCTGGATTGTTTTTCTTTCCCTTTCTTGGAACCACTCAAACCTGCTCCAGACTGGGACCTGGGAAATACTGAGCAGTTTGCACTTTGTGGCCTGCAGCAGCTACCTGGGCGCCAGAGGGACCGATAACAGAGCGACCACTCCCAGGAGAGACTTTCTGAATTTGTCATCTTTTTCAGAGTGGTGAAAGAGTGCTGTGATCCAGTATTGTTCCTTTTGTGTGCTGGGGGGTGTTTTGCCTGTTAAATAAACAGGTTCTTTCCACTTGTCTCTGAGGAATCCTTCCCAAACTGGTTGGGGGGAGGGGCGGTGTGGGTTTGCTTTATGGATGGGCCCCCTTTGGAGATTTTCTTCGAGATTTGCCCTGAACTGGGACTTAAGGGAACAAATAATAACTAATTATTTGCTAGTTTTGTGCAAGGGAAAGAAGTAGTAGGTAGAGCTTCTGATGAAATGCTTTTATACTGAAAAAATACCCATGAGATTCTTTGTTTCAAATAATATACTGAGTTTGAATTTTTATGGGAAAAACTAGCAAAGGAACCCATGAAAACCATTATTTTAGACAATTATTTTTTCTGGGAGAATACTCATTCTATCTTTTTTGTCTGAAAACGGTCAATAGCTTGCTCAGGGGAAGGAGATCTAGGAGATTTACAAACCTTTTTATAATGTGATATATTATCAATTTCAGTATTGCTATTTGCTTAATTAAATCAATCTTCAGTGCTCAATCTGACTCTTCATTACTGTTCTTTTATTCTCAGTAATAGTACCATAGCAAGTTTGTCTTGCTCAGCTTTCACCTGTTGCCTGCTTACTTGCATGCTAACATAAGGCAGCACAGAGGTTGTTTTTAGAATGAATGGAAAATGATGGTATGTTGCAAGAAGTTTGTGCATATGCATTCATATGTTACATGGTACTAATAACGTGGCATGTGAGAAAGAGGGAATTCAGTAAATTACAATCTTATATATTCTTCCTTAAAAAACCTCAATAAAAGTATGATTTCATTTATGATTAATAAATCCCTAGGCATGTAATGCTTTTGGTGCAGAAACACTTTCACTACCTCATCTCTGTTGTGATTATATTTAGCATCTGTGCCTTATGGCAAATTAACTAGAATTAAAAAATACAACAAGGGAAGAATATTGCTTTGATTATTTAAAAGTTGTTCAGTTAATAGGCTTTTTCATTTCACTTAGAAGAATATTAATATATGTATGTTTGCCTCTGAATATGAAGTTTTCTTGAAAGAATCATGAGAATTCGTGGGAGATCATTGACATCTTCTAACAAAATAAACTTAAAAATTCCAACAGCAGTATGAAACTATGGCATAGCATAAAGATGTATTAGAGGTTAAGATAAAAGCTCCAAAACAGGTAAAAGCTCTATACATACACTCAGGTCTATATGCAAATACACAATAGCCAGTTTTATTAACCGTGAAGCATAGAAGAAGTGTAGGGATAAACTTTTTAGCCCAGCCTGTTGCACCAGGACAAGGTGCAGTAATTTTAAAGTGAAGGAACATAGATTCAGACTAGTTATAAGCGAGAAATTTTACTCTAAGAGTGGTAAAGAATTGCAGTTCTATTGTTACTGAGTGTATTTGGATTGCTCATTATTTTCTGAAGTTATACGTGAAAAATGAGTATGCAATAAGTAACAAATTTATATTGCTTACACTGTATACCTTTCTAAAATACATATTTGAGTTACTGATGTAGCAGTAATTCCATACAATGTATGCATATGGCATACAGCTTTTTAGACATGATGATGTTCGTGCCTGCGTGGTCTGTTTCTTAAAGTTGGACTCAGAGAAAACAAGATTTGCAATGTCAAGATCTGTCTTACATTTTTCAGTAATAGATTTCATCATGTGTGTATATGTGACTACTAAAACAAACCCACTATACAAATCCCTCATTATGTTGTGCAATCTGCCCTTAAAAGAGGTATTTTCAAGAGCAGCAGTAATTCAGTCAATTTGATTGGTTGGTTTTAAGTACTTGGTTTGATTATTTTATCACATTTATTTTTAGATTTTAAAAAACTTTTAATAGTAGCAGGTTGTTCATGCATTAAGGTTTTCAGAAGAAATTTGCAAAGCCAGTGTTAAATTCAGTGGGAGTTTTTCTTATGCCCTAACAATTTTCTAGAAAATATGACTCTTAGCAGTCTGAAATGCATGCAGATGATTTATGGAATAGATGTATAAAGATTATGAAGAATGTAAATCTATTTCCTTAGCCTACATCTGCCCACATGTTATCAGAAACCTTGACTTCTTTATCTCCTAGGAATAGTCTTTATATAGTTGCTTTATAGTCTTCAGAACATCTTTCTGAAGAATGTAGGACCACTTCTTAACCTGATAATTGCATAATGAAAATTTTTTTCTGGGTAATTAGTATTATCAGACAGCACTAGGTCATCAGTTGGTGTTAAGTAATGCTGACTCATTTTTATGTCATTGGACGTCTGGCATTAGAAGAAACTAGTGGATAAAAAATGGCAAAATTAATGGAATACTGGTTATATTAGGAGTGTGATAATGTGCAAATGTTTTGAAGGAGCCTGTTCCAACATTGCTTCTTACCATCCTTTGCCTCAAACAGAGCAGTCTGTTATGTTATTAAAATATTGTTGTGTTAGGTTATATTTTTGGGACATACCAGCTACAGGCTAATTCATTGAGGTTGTTGTGGAAATGATTTGTTTCTGTCACATTACATTGGTTGCTGAAGTCACAGCTAATTTCTGAATTTTGTCACCTGCATTCAACACATATGTGGGATTACATATGTATGCATTTATGTAATTGAGGTAAAAATCTGCTGAACAATGGCATAATGAGAACTTTTCAACCCTAGGAAAAAGGCACAAACCTACTGAAAAATTAAAGAAGGTTTGAAAATGAGATATGAATGAAAAACTGACAGTTTAATACTTCTTTCCAAAAATTGCAGTTCTAAGTCAAATAAAAAGACTAAATTTCTAAACATCTTCCCAACTGCAGTGATAATACCAAAACCAAAAACACAAAAAATTCATTTAAAGATGGGGTAAAGGTCGTTTGTAAATAATATATAAATACTGTGTTGTAAATAAAGTAAAATAAAAATGCATGGACTAAATTGTATAAAATATGCCTTATTTTGTTAGCGGGGCTTTCTTTGTGTGAGAGCTGTTGGCAACATGATGGTAAACAAATAATGAAAGGTAATAGGTTTAAGAAAGCATATTACTCACAAGTGCTGCTTTAGATGTTGAGCATTCTAGAGCATAATGATGTGGCTTCCAAATGATTCCAAGAGGAGTATTTTTTGTCACAGCATTCTGTACACTTAATGTTTTTAAAAATTTGTTTGATCCTTGTCCAACTTGAGTAAAATACTATGTATTATCACACCTTCTATATTAGTATTTTTTTCTCACATTAAATTGAATTGGGCTTTCATGTTCATTTTTAGGTTTCCCTTCATGCACACATTTTTCTGATTAATATTTCATATTTGTTTTCATTTTTCCATTAATTTCTTCCTCTTCAGGTGCAATCTAGCTCCTGTGGTGGAGTATGCTGCTGATGTGGGAACTAAATCTGATTTTATTACCATGAACCCTTCAGTTGTACAAAGAGCTTTTGGAGGCTTTCGGAATGAGAGTGACAGAGAAAAATTTGTGCATAGACTGTCCATGCTGAATGACAGTGTCCTTTGGATCCCAGCTTTCATGGTCAAAGGTGGAGAGAAGCACGTGGAGTGGGTTAATGCATTAATCCTTAAGAATAAATTGAAAGTGCGAACTGCCTATCCATCACTGAGACTTATTCATGCTGTCAGAGGGTAAGTGTATGGAAAAGACTGGTCTGTCCTCAGCACAATGAAATCATAACTAGAATTCCTAGCAGGCAGAAAAAAAGATGAATGTCAAAAGGAGTATGGTATTTCCCATATTGATGTAATGGATTGCATTTACAGCAGGTTTGTTTGGTAATAAATGCTGGCCACTCATTTAGCCAGCTCTGCTACAAACAACTGAAGTGCATTTGCACAATAACTTTTCAAATTGCACTTTTATGTAAAAAAAAGTATCATCATTTTATGATAAACTAATCCTAAAAATAGTCTGAATTCAGTGTATAATGAAAGTGCTACATGTCTTCTTTGGGAAACAATTGTGAAGATAAAAAATACAATCTCAACAGCATCAGGGTAAGGAAGCAACCCTGTAAATAATGAGGCCTGGCAGATTTGAAAGTACTGAACTCCTTCATAAAGTATCTAGGATTTGGAGCAATCTTTCTCCTTTTGAATTTGGCAAGATGCTTTGGCAATTCAAAAACATTGATAAGAATCACCACTTAATGAAGTGGTTAATGAAACCACTTATTAGAAAAAAGATGTATCCATGCTTTAAGCGGATACTTTTCTTTTTAACCCCATAATTTAAAAAAACTGTCAGATGAAGTCTCCCGTGTCTTTGTAACTACTATATGTAGGTCTGTGCCTGAAAGTATATAGTTCTATGTCTGAAAATCATTCAAAAGATGATGGTAATGCAATGTGTTTGTACATCAAATTATGACAGTATGGTAATATTCAACTTGAGTTCCTTGAAATGTGCTCCTTGTGGGGTGTAGGAAGTTGCCTTAAAGTCCTTGTAAGTACTTGTATACATAAAGTAAGGCCTAATGGCTTGTACACCAGTTACTGATTGTGTAGCTGTTCTTACTGTTACAGCAGCAGAGATAAGTTTAGAAGGGATGTTTGAACCGTTATCCCAGTGTAGTATGTGTGTAAAGCTTAGGCATAAATTATTCTTCAGGATATTTTGCTATGTCTCATAGATTAACTGCTGCATTCCCTCTGTGATGCACTTCTGGCACTGGAAAAAAAATCTATTGCCTGTGATATTAAGGAATCCTTCAGAAAACTGTTACTTTATTACTGAGTTACTCCATTTCATTAGACATTTAGACTTTAGCTATTTATGGGCCATGATTGTGTTGAATTTTCAAGTATTCAAAATGTCTGTAGTACATAGTTATGGTCATTTGTATGTGTATATAAACCTGTCTGAGATTGCTTCCGGTTTATAAACAACATTTTTAATTTCTATCTGCTAAAATCTGGGTAAAATTATCCAGTGTGAATGGTAGTTCAGAATGTGCAGTCTTTAACTGGCCAAATTCAAGGTCCTTTAGGGGGCTCTGTCTTAAAAGAAGTATTAGTACCTACATTGTCTCTCTGAATGAGGCAACAAAAGCTCTGCCATCTGAATTGTTGAAAATTTAGATTAAGTGTATTTTATATTATACCTAGCAATGTCATCTGATATGACTGCATAGATTTGTGCAATTGTTGAATCTGCGGTTTAAATTCCACAGTAAATTTAAATTGATATCAAGAGCTTTGATTTAATGAACCTAAAATTATATTAAAATATGGAGATACGGTGAATTTTGGGTAAAATCGTTTCATATCTAATAATCAGTAAGGTTCATGATTCCAACCTGACATGTTAAATACAAATAGAGAATATCCTATGCTGAACAGTGCAGGCTCAAGGTTTGAAAAGTGTTGTCCATATTCCTTTTAATATGCATCAAACTGTCGAATATTTCCTTCATTAACCTTTAAAGCATATGGTGTTAGGCACTTTCTAAGGGCAGAAGATAAATTTTCTTTGGCTTCTGATCTAATGAGGCCAAATTCTTTATTTCTAATGCAGTATAAAGTTATATTAGAGTTTTATCTAGTAACGGGTCAGTTTGGCTACAATCACAGCCCTGCACTGAAATTCTTGCTCCTGTTCTTCCTTCTCTTTTAATGAAAGAAATGTTATGAGCTGTACATAGTGTTCCAGAGTTGCTATTGATCAGATAGTCTTTATTGATCAGTTGACTGCATTCTGAGATAAGTTTTAAAACTTTTTCTGTCCATTATGCACTTTTTAGGTTAAAAATAAGGTAATGTGGTATTGGAAAAAGAAGCTACTGTTTTGCTGATTTCATGCTTTACAAAGCTGCTGTGAGTGATGGATGCTCCTCTAGAATCTGAGAAGGATTTTAGGTTTTAAAACCAGATTATATACATACAAGATCCAGCATGATAACTATATTTTAAATGAGTAGTATCATAAATGGCCATTGTATTCAGATTTTTTTTTCTTCAGTAGGTTTAGTTCAAGTGGTTACCTGTGATCATTTTTCTCTATTTTACTTTTTCATCTTTTCATCAGCAAGTTTGGAATATGAGATTTTGAGAGTGATCTGGGAGCCATTGCATGGGTTTTTTCCCCCAAAGTGTTTCTAAAAGCTAATTTATAGAACTTTTAATGTCACTGTGCACATATTGACAAAATAAATTAGACAATCAATGTGTGATGGAGTTCAAGATGGAACTAAGATCTTTAAACTAACATCTTAACTGATTAAAAACATTTACTTGCTCTCTAATGTCGCTGCCAGGAAGTTTAAATATAAAGTAATTGTAATGAACAAACCTCATAACTTCTTTTTATTGACTTCAGTGACTAATTTCAGAAACTTTATTAAGAAGGCTGAGATTTAATGCTGAACTGTTTCATTAGGATTATTTGTAGTAATACTTTCCAAATGAAATTATACTCTCTCAGGTGTGGAAAGTGTCTGTATAGAGGCTTGTCTCAGTAGCAGAGCTGTAATTGAGTGTGGACTAAATAGCAGGTAAACCGGAACTGAGGCTGCTGCAGTTAGAGTCCAGATCATGCTTCTACTGGTGGCAGACAACCAAACTCAAAAGTAGGATCAGCAAGACATTTTGCTATGGATCCCACCTCATGGATCTGTGGAGGGATTAGAGGGATTCCTGACACTGAACATCTAGTTGGTACATTAAGCAGAGGTCAGTTAACTCCCAGAGCCTTGCACAGCTCTTTTTTTTGTGCTTCTGCCGGTGAGTATTTGAAGATGTCTGTTGAGGAGGCTGAACACCACCACCCCCTTGCCCTGACAAGCAACACAGATTCAAAATACAATAGTTTTCTGTGAAGTTTTTTCTTGTATTTCCTCTTCTAAATCCACAAAACAAAAGTTCTCACGCTCATCTTGATGTGTAAGAATGTTTTCTTGGCTGCTCTTCCAAGTGGAGCCAGCAGGGAACTGGATATTTTGAACTATTAGTCATTCAGCAGCAATATCACCGCAACTGCTTCACATTAGATTCCTTCCCATCTTCTGGGTATGGAACAATTGTGTAGACATCCTGTGGGATTTGCCTGTGCTCTATTTATTTCCTCCTTGATTTGGCTTGTGAAAGAGCAGTATTATCCTGCATTAAACATGGCAGAACTCCCGCTGAAATCTCTGTTTTGTCTATGTGAGGAGTATGCTGTACCTATTTATGGTCACGTTTATGGTCACAGTGCAGGATCTCCTTTCCTTTATTGGTCAAACAGCTATTCTTTGGATGTAGTGACCTTTTGCATAACATTACCACATCTTTAGAGTTCTTTACTCCGGGAGTTACAGAGAAAATAGTTTCAGAAACTGAAATGTGCAGAAATCAAGTAGTTTTCCAGCAGCTCTGTACTGAGAAACAACTACTGTGAGTAATCTATAAATACTTCTGTTTATTTTCTTCTTCCTAACAGACTTCCCTTTTCAGTTTTTCAGTTAACTGCTAAAATATATTTATTAAGAAAAGATGTTTTGAAATACATGGATAAATAAATCACCTGAGGAAAAAAAATGGCCATTACACTAAAAACAGAATTCTATGTATAAAATGACTGTGTCTTTTGCATCATGTATATAAATATTCAAAATACTGTGAAAAAAATTCATACTAGCTACTTTTCAGTGGAATACGATCCTGTTTTTTATATATGTGGATGTTAAAAATAAGTGTTTTACACTGTAAGTACCCTTGTGCCCTAACCTAAGGTATCCTTGGAACTGGCTTTCTTTAAGTTACACAAACAAATAGGAAGCCAGTTAGTTTGGATTTTAAGAACCTAATATATTGTATAATGTTGTTCATCTAATCCCAATATGCTGTCCTATGTGGAGAGCAGGAAGTGATGTTCCTGTTCTTGAAGTGGCGACACTCCAGAGTTGACTTTTCAGTCTAGCACCTGCTTTCCAGAGCAGCAACACCTTGTGTCTCTTAAGGATATGCCCAAATCTTGTTTTAAAGTTTCACAGGATGAGCTTTTATTTCCTTTGCACAAGTTCTTCTATTTTATCACATTTCTGAAAGATTTAGCAAGGTCTGTCAATATCTTACTTCTTGAGAGTTTTCATTGGAGGCAAGCACAGTTGAAGTAGAGGACATGAAAGCAGAACTGACAGCACACTAAATTGTTTTTTTGTATTTTTCGCTCCCTGGTTCATTCTGCCAGGTAAACCAAGATAAGTTTATCACGATAATAGGGGTATTTCTATCCAATTCTTTAAATTCTTATTTACCTTTTGACAATACACTCCTGTAAGTTTTTGTTTTGGGAGAACGGTTTCATCTCTTACTGAGGCAACTGCTTGGTTCCTTATCAGCAATGTTAATATACCTAACACTTATAAAACTTACTCCTCCCAGATTGAATTTCAGGTTTCAGCTAGTGGAGAGCAACAGAATTAGTCATAAACAAGAATAGGAATGAAATTTTCCATTTCCAAGTTTATTGTTTAGGTTATCTACCATGAGCAATAGCACTCTAACTAATGCTAATGACTCCTAGGAGCTAAGCAGGGAGTAACACATTGTTATTCATACAGTGTATCTGCAAATTTATATTTATTTGACAACTGTTTTGGTACTTACTATATTATTTTTTGATTTTAGGTTGTTTTTATTTATTTTCCCTTACATAAAACTTGTGTTTCTGAAAACCATAAAAATGTGTTATAACTCCCATTTGATCGTTTCATACTCCTGTAAAAAACCTGTAGCTGTGCAATGGAGAAGCAAACTAGAAACATTTTTTGTAGTCTATTTTTGATGAACCAGTAACAGGACAGGA
Source organism: Geospiza fortis (assembly GCF_000277835.1). Taxonomy (NCBI): domain Eukaryota; kingdom Metazoa; phylum Chordata; class Aves; order Passeriformes; family Thraupidae; genus Geospiza; species Geospiza fortis. The sequence goes on from NW_005054468.1 coordinate 1,280,836, forward strand.
ATCCACAGAGAGTGATGTTGGCCATATAGTATTAATAGAATTGAGAATATCTTCTCTTGGGATTTTTTTTTGACACATGAGATGAATTATCTGTTGATTCTGGCTAGAACATGTATGCATAAGAAAATTGTTAGGCTTCCTTCCTGTTTTTTTAAAGTGGTGTTTCCAAGATAAGACAATAATAAAAATTCTGCTTTCTTTTATTTTGATTGTAACGTCTTCCAAGTGTTTTTAAAGATGTGTGCATTTAGTTTTATCCTTGCTGATCTTCTGTGATGAGGAGAGGTTGTATTAAGCATCCAGCCAGTAACAGATTTCTTTAATGTTTAATTAACTACTGAGGTGATGTGGAAATAAGTGAACAAAGCTATAGCTATATACACTATATGGTTTGGCCTTTTGCTTCTGTCACTTCAAGTCATTGGGTTGTTAACATGAGAAGTGCTTCAGTGAAATAATACACTAGCACAAATATAAACAGTGGTGTCAGCATAGGAATGAGCAGTTTGGCTTAGTGCCTTCTGTAGCCTTGCTTTTTAATGCATATGAGTTCCTTTAAGAATGTTTAAATGGATTTGTTTGAAGTCTCTAAATTCTTGATGGTGTACAGGGAGTGTTTGAGATCAGAAGGACTGAGAAGTATGTGAGGATATTTTGTCTGGAATTTCCGAGTGCTAAGACTAATGGCTACTACTTTCTTCCCGAACATTTGTACCAAAATGTAGGTGCTGTGTGCACCTACATTAACATTGGTGTGTTAATAACGCACCAATGTTTTGGCTGCACCTGAATGGCACTTGCACAGCCTCAAAACTTCCCTGTTACTAAAAGGAAATGCCATGCAGTCCAGCATCATGCTCAGCAAGCAATACAACTATGGTAGCAGAATAAGAAGGTGAGAGGTGGTTCTTTCATTCACCTAGTAAGCTGTCTTTATCTTGATTCCTGACTTTACTTGGTTTTGCTCTTCCTGATCTTTTTCCACCCCACTGAGGAGTGGGGAGGGGAGTGAGAGCATCTGGGCAGTGTCAGGCCTACATGTGAAGGAAGGAATTTTTTTATTTGATACACAAGTCGTGTATAGGCTTTTCAGAGGCTAAGGGAAGCCTGTCAGCCTGTTTGAGTTCACATCAAAGAATTAGAACGTGAGAAGAAGGGTGAGCATTGCTCTATTTCAGACCCTTGTGAGGGTTAGGTCAGTGCTGACATGTCTGGTGTGATGTTTTAAGAACAGAACACGTTTTCAAGAAAATAACTGATTCATTAGGTGATAAATCTGGATTGTGCTCCTTTGCTGTCGGAAGGCTCACCATAGTTGAGGTAGATGCTAGTAATGCATGTGTTTTGGATGGAATGAGATTTGAAGTCTCTCACCAGTACTCATTTCCTTCCCATTCTAGACAGAAGTCTCTGTCCCTCTTTATTGTGTCTTGTGTGTTTCTTTCAGCAGAAGTTGCTCCTGTGAATCCTATTCTTAGGTATTATGCTTATTCTTATCCTCATTTGTAGCCATGAGGACCTATCTATACACATGTGAGAGGTTAGTGCTGTTTGGATTCATGTTAGGAATCCAATACTATAACACTGCTGTATTGAAGTCCTTTTCTGAGCTCTGTCCTTCTGTCTTCAACAGGTGAATTAATTGGCCATAAGAAAAATTAGGAAAATAATAGTTACTGCTGTAATGTGTAAAACAGAATTACTTTTATTCCTAACTTTTTAAAGCAATATTTTTAATAGACATATTATAGTTCCTATACTTCATGAGCACTGCAGAAACAGCTTATTGATGTTTTCTAGTCTGTATTTAGTGGAAGCAAGTGTCATAATTTGCATTTTTCTATCATATCTTTAGTGAAGTAGTCAAAGAAAATGGACTTAGCAAAAGTTCTTGCTAGAACTTGCTTTTTCATTTCACATTTATTTGTACTTTATTGTCTACCTCTGGGGTACAGGGGACTTTCCAAAGAAAGAGAAGACCCATAAAAGAATCTGAGATAGGGCTGTACCAAAAACAAATACAGTCCCTGGTTTCAGAACATTTTGGAGGCTCACAAGGTGGGGGGTTTTGTTTCCTTTTTTTTTTCATTTTAGTACAAGTGTGGGCACACCCACTAGCAGAATTGGCAGAGGGGAAATAAATGGGTATTTCACAGTCATACTGAAACCAACAGGTGTCACAGCTTATGCTGGTATCAAATCATTTAGTCTCAGATGAAATGTAATATACAGATGGGCTAACGAGGCTGTAGAAAGATTCATGTGTGGCTCAAACTTTATGGGTGAGGCCTTGCCTTTTTTGCCTTTTAGTCTATAATGGACAGAGCATTGAAACACAATAGGAAAAAGGTGGTTTACATAGCTCTCCATGACAAGAAGGTTTCAGAAAATAATCTCAGTGATCTCTTCCTTTGGAAATCAAGCAGTCATTTAAAAATCACTGAAGAGAAATCCTCAGGTCTGATAAAGACAATGTCAAAGAGAGAAAGCCCTCCCTCCATGCTGCAGTGTGTTCTCCTCTCTAAAAGGCATCTGCTGGAAGCTGTGTTGGGTGTGTGAAACCCTGGGAGCACAGCTGTGCTGTTGAAAAGTGAGTGACAAGCAGATAGGACAGCTCTGCCTGCTGTGGGAGTATTGCTGCATGCTGGCACTGAAAACAAAATACAGGTTTGACCCATAGATCACTGGTGGCAATTGGGATTTCTGCTGCTTACAAGGGATTTGTCATGAGTTTCCAGAGAGGAGTTTATTTGCTGTAGTTTGTGGGTTTCCCCCAGGGATGTTTCACAGTGGGAGCAGATCCTGAGAGATGATGCTTGCTGGCCCTGGAGTCTATTAGAAAATGAACTGAATGAATTCAGGAGAGAGAAAACAGGTTTGAGAAGATGTGGATAGAGGAAGATTTGGTTCATGCATATGTTAATGTCAGCTCTCTGAAGATGTTAGTAGCAAGCAATCTTTTCCAAATGAATCTGTTAAAAGAACAGTAGGCTTCTCACAAGCAAGAATACTACATAAAGACTGGAGAAGAGCACAAAATTATGCCTCAGATCTCCTTGTGTTAACTCATGGGATTGCTAAGCCACCATTGCTATTTTGGTATGATAATTATTCTCTGAAGCAGAGGTGAAAGAGAACAGGAAATCCATCTTTCTGGTTTTGTTTTCAAATTCTGTAAATTTGTTCATAATATGCATAGCAAGTTCTGGGCACAGAATATCTGGGAAAAGTGCCAATGTGTAAACACACTTTATTTCTATAGCATTAATGACTTAAAGTTGAGTAGCTTGAATTCAGACTGAAGATCTCACTTCAAATGACTGTTGGTTACATGGTTGATGGTAACTTAGTAAAGCCACTGACGATATACAAAGATAGCATTGTAAGTAGCAATAAGACAGCTCAGATTTTGTTTAAAGGCTTTAATCCATAATGTGATAACTTTTTCCTTTTAAAATCATTCTAAATACATTTGCACAACCTTTTTTTTCCTTTTTCTAAATTTGCTTTGTTTTAATCTTTCAGTCTAGTGGAGTGGGTATATGGTTCAGGATTCCTTCTTTATTTGATATATAACAGCAGTAATAAAGTGGAAAATAGTAGGTACTACCTACTGTATGCCTCTATTGATGCAGTGCAGATTTAAAGTGCGTAAAACCCACATAAAGAAAATAAAGCAAATTGTACAATACAGAGGACATATTTCTATTTTTCTAATACTAGCCAATAATGCAAAGTCTTTTGTCATTTTTCTCTTTACTCCTCTTGTATATAGTCAGAAGAGAAAATTATGCAGAAGGCTGTCAGATCAGAAAGCAAGCTAAAGACAGAAAACCTTTGGGGAGTAAAAACATCCAATTATCTTCTTACTTTTGAAATTTCTCTTTGGAAGTTACTGCTTGTAAAATCAGTAATGGGATCTGAAGCCTTACACATAGGTGTCATATTTGTTTCTGATGGATTGTAGAAGTGACTAAAAGCAATTTTTTCCTTTGTATATTGCATGTTCTTGTGAAACCAGTTGATGGGTTTGACAGAACTCCAGTCACATCCCATTGCTATTTAATGGGTATTTTGGTTGGTATTGTTTGCAGTGAGCTAGAATTTAATAGGATGTGAACAGTGATCATTCATTCCTTCTTTAAAGACAGAGGTCCTTTGGTGTGTGGACTCCAGTATTGTTCAGGTGTGCTTTTCATATTTAATGGATTTTGTAAGGCAATCTGCCACTTTGAGTTCCACATAAGCTGTGATGCAGCAAATTGTTTCTGTTCAAACACATTCTTCAACACACGCATGCTTCGGTGAATGTTTTTGACTGGTCAAAGGTTTTGTCTAACGTTTGGAGGTAAAGGAGTAACTTCTGCCTCCTCCATTTACTGAAGTAGTATACTTCTATTTATATGAAGCCTGCCTCTATCAGTTGGTTAATTCAATGAGAACCATGGGGCTTATGATGATGTCTCACTTCTGAGACAAATTTAAGAGAGTACGCTCTGTAATGAGTTGTCTCCTCTAAAGAGTTTCAACAATGCCCCTGCACCAGTATAAAACTAATAATAGAGGAAAGTGAAAAAAAAAACCAGTGGTTTATTAACAACAAAATGCCTCCAATGCAAGGAAGAAAAACAGCACTGAACCATCAGAACTTGTGTTCCACCCCACACTCACAGAGGAATGAAAACCCAAAAATGCCTGAAAAATTGGGAAAATATTGGAGAAATACCTCTTCCCAACACATGGTTCAAGGTAGCACCAACTTTCATTCTGAGGGAAGTGCAGCTTCCACAAGGAGTTTCAACAGGAGGCAAAAACCTGGTGGCTCTGTGGTATTGACCTCTACACAGCTGTCACGGCAGGCAAAAAAACTGGTGTAGAGCCTCTTGGTGTGCTTTCTCTCCCTTGGCTCCCTGAGGCTTGAGGCTGGAATGGGGCAGCCCTGCTCCCGCCAGTCACACTCCGTTCTCAGACCTGCAGCTGTTGTGTTCACCTCAAGGCAGATGAAAGATTTCTACTGCAGCTTCTTCAAGCCAGGGAAGGGAAAAGCTTTTGTCTGCCCCAACAAAACCAAGCTAGCCAAGCAGAACGAAACCTCACAGACCATGGAACACGTGTGCAGTGAGTCCTCGAAATTGCCCACCAAAACCCCTATAAGCTCCCCCATCCCCAGCCCTGCACATACCCAGTCCCAGGCCTTAAAGATATAGCAATCAATTTTGGGCATAAAGCAGAGGATCATGGAATAGACTATCATCATAAATCACTCCAAGACAGAAAGTAAAATCAGTAGCTTTTATATCTGATTCATTTGTTCTGGTTCATTTCACTGATCAAATTTAAGGTCCTGTAATGCATATTTTCTTTAATAATCTCTAAATAGGAGACTTCAGTTAAATTAAACTAATATTATAATTATTAAATTATTTTTATTAAATCAATACAAACCATATTTTATTCTATATAACTGAAGTTATATAGAGCTTCAATATATTTCATATATATTTATATATACAGAGAACTTCAAGAACTTCAAAATGTCTAACAAGTAGCATAGCAATGAACGTATTGTTTTACTGTATCCAGACCTGGTGTTGGGCATTATTGACTTCATCTGTAAAGGGCAGTTTGGCACAAGGTGGAAGCAGTTTAAAACCGTTTCTAGTCCAGTGAGCAAAGAGCATCCTGAACATAATTCTCAAATTTATAGGCTGCACTTATCAACATTACTTTCAGTATCAGTGCCATTAATGAAATGCTTTCAGATGAGGGCAGAGTACTCATCCTGGGATCATCTTTCTTTTGTAACCCTACTTAAAATGGAGTTGTTTTATTTTGCCTACATTTATAACTGTTTTGTTAGGATTGGACGCAGAATGGAAATTCAACACAGCTTTTCCTACCAAGCTTTTTCTTGTTTTAGGGTAGATTTAACAGGTGATGTAAGTGATTTTTTTTTTGGAAAATGGGCTTTCAAGAATACAGACCTATGGAATGGATGTTCTAGGCAACAGATAAATTATTCTGAAGTGATCAAAGGCAGAATTTAACAAATTGAGTATGTCCTTCCATTATTCTCTTTCTGATTCCCTACTATGCATAGTGGACACTGCATTTTATTCCTATTCTTCATATATGAAATTTTTCTTCTGAACATGACTGGTCATGCATGACTTGTCTGAATAGTCTTTTCAGAACTATTTGCATTGTTTTGAAAAGAGAGAAAATTAGATAGGATTTTTTTCTGTTACAGAAATATATTAATTGTCCATTAGCATAAGAACAGATATTCACTCACTAGGAAAGACTAGATCTAATGGTGAAAGCTAGAATAAAGACATGTTACTGATTTTAATTACAATCCTCCAGTAATATTCTGTTCAAATTTTTATAGGAAAAATGTAATCAATTATAAGTTGTTGTAATGTCTTCATAAAATATGAAGAATTAATGCTTTATATTATTAATTTTATGTCATAAAATATTAAAAATTAATATGAGTTTCTGAAGTCCATATTTTATGAATTTTATCTGAAGTTACCTGTGTGATTCAAAGCACTTAGCAATGTCCCCAGTCACTCTGGTACAGAATGTGTTATAACTCTACACTAAAGTTGCATAGTTTTTTTTTAGTCTACCATCCTTAAACTGAATTTTATTTTTTGAATAGCTTTGCTCCAACTGAAGGTTTTTCTATGTTCTTAATTTGGCATGGCTTACCCAGACAAGCTTTCACTAACACAGCTGAAGAATTTTATCCCATCGGTGGCACTCTTTTTACAAACCAAATTCCTCTTTCATTCCATTTGCCTATCTTTGGCATGAGGGATAGATTTTTAGTGGTAATTTTTAATGGAATATAATGTAATTTTTGTTATGCCCTCACCAACTCCCAGAAAAATCAGAACACCAGGACACATACTGACAAAGCACAGAAGTTCAAGATTAGTATGCACATTTGGTTTTACATACCCAACAGCACTGGTTCTGTATAACCAAGTTACTGTGGAAACATAGGTCAAATTCACTTCTTGGTACCTTTGCTGACCTAAGCCATTTTCAAGGTTTCCTGTCAAGGGACTGCTTCAATAGTCTTTCTGAGGCTTGAATAGCTACTCTGAGTATAATAAGGGTACTTTCAGGAAGGGAATAAGGCCGATAGAAAATAGGCTGTTTATTTATCATCCTGCCTGATCTCTGCCTATTAGAATTGCCCCTGTGGGTCAGGTGGGTTATACTCTTGAGTTCAGATTTCTCAGTTTAGCTCCAGAAAGATCACAGAGTGGGCTTGTGTTACTGTCATTCAGCTTGAGGATGGCTGCTGATAACAACCTTCCTGATGCCACAGACACAATCCCTGCCAAGGAAATCCACCAGCCACATCTGTCACAGCTGCCCTGGATCAACCTCTAGGTCCATAGAATTTTCCTTTAGCAGGGAACAGCAGCCATGTGCCACATCTAAGTGAAAAAGGAGCCCGAGAAAATGAGTGGAGTGCAAAGTAATTCTTTCTAGCAGTTGTTACCACTCACAGCCAAACTTTTTCTTCAGTGGAAGAGTCTACTTCTAAAACAGACCCAGCACAAACACGAGTCAAAATATAAGCTTAGTCTCTAAATGTCCTAAAATCTGAAAATATCTCTTTCCTGTGACTGCCTTCTCATGTTGCTATTAGGAAATGCTGGAGCTTTTCTGTACACTACACATTTGGGGGATTTTTCCTGACAATTTTTCCTACTTTCAAGCTTATCTCTCCCACCTTTTCATAAGTTTCTGTGTGTGGAATGGTGGTAGGTAATCCTATTTTACTGAGTAGAAAATTAGGTTTTTAAGATGAAAAAAATACTGTTGTGCCATCTTCAATCTGAATATGAATCATCCTTTTGCTTCCTTGTTTCTGTTTAATCCAAACTAATACCAGTACCCTTTCTAGAGAAGAAAAGAAATAATATTTTCAACCTATACAAGAGAGAAAAAAGCCACTGACACCCTCTGAAACCATTTGTAGCCCTATTTATTTAAAATATAGTTGTATCCCTTTCTTAGAATTTTCTTAGGTTCTATTCTTAGAATTGGGCCCAGTGTGCTTTCTAAAATGGCAATCCCACACTACTTTTCCAGACAAGGTTTTTTCTTTTGCAGCTGAGCTTTATAATTATAGACATGGGTAAATAGTTTATCTTCTGAGGTTTCATGCAGAAGGAATGAAACAAAGGAGAAAGGAGGACTATAAAATTATGGCAAATAGCTGCTTAGATTCACTATTCAACCGGGTGGTTCTATTTCTTACTTTTTTATTAGATACCCTCTCTTTTGTGTTTTATCATTGCTACTGTATGTTGCCACAGATATTGTATGTCACTTAGATTTGACTGTTTATCTTACATTTGACTGTACCATCTAAAAACATCTCCTGACATTTCAAATCCTCATAAAGTCATGCATGCTTCTTGATCACCATTTTTACATCTACCAGTCACACTGTTCAAATGTTCTCCAACATTTTTGAGGTTTTAAAACCTTAAAAACTTTTAAAACCTTAGTCCTTAATATTTCCATATTTTTAAATGGTTCCATAGAACAAGATAAAAATATGCAAAATAATAAATAGTTGTTAAACCCATTAGAACTGTAAAGGGAATTTTAAAAAGCCCAGAAGTGCAGCAGTTTTTAACAAATGTGGAACAAAAAGTAGTTTACTTGATGCAGGTTCAGTCTGTATTAATCAAAACCAGATTGATTTGAAATTACACACTGGCATATTGACTTTCACTTTATAATTGTGAAGGTAGTTTATTAATTTATAATGTCTATGTGGGGAGTAAAAGAAAAAATTGTTGCAACACTGCAAGTTTATCACTGTTGGATTCTATTTTATGGCTACAAATTGAATATAGAAAATGTTTTTTGAGTGATTAGGATTTTTTAACCTGAAGGAAACATTAACATGTCTTCATATGTATATGAGCTGGAAATATACACTCACTGCCCAGAAAGCCAATTGTATCCTTGGCTGCTTCAAAAGGAGCATGGCCAGCAAGTCAAGGGAGTTCATTCTGTCCAATCTTGCTCTGCTGAAACCCCACTTGGGAGTCTTGCATCTAGCTCTGGAGTCTTCAACAGAAAGAAGACAGGGACCTGCTGCAGCGGGTACAGAGCAGGGACACAGAAATGATCATAGGGCTGGAGCATCCCTCCTCTGAGGAAGGGCAGAGAGAGATCGGCTTGCTGAGCCTGGAGAAGAGAATAGTCCAGGGACACCTTACTGTGGCCCTCCAGTACTTGAAGGGAGCCTACAAGAAAGCTGGAGAGGGAGAGACTTTTTACTGGTCTCTCCAAGAGAGCACAAAGGACAGTGGTTTTGAGCTAAAAGAAGGTAGGTTGGGATTAGACAGAAGGCAGAAATGTTTTATCATGAGGCTGTTAAGACACTGAAACATGTTGTTCAGGGAGGTTGTGGATGTTCCATCACTGTAATTGCTGAAGGCCAGGTTGGATGGAGCTTTGAGCAACCTGGTCTAGTGAAGTATATCCATGCCCAGAACAGGGGGAGAGGACTAATTGATCTTTAAAGGTCTTGCCCAACTGAATCAATTCTGTGATTCTCTAATTCATAGAATTCTGTATTTTGCTCCATTATCTGCACTGTAGGCATATGTTATTGTCCGACTATGTCACAGAAATAACATAGCCATGGAACACCTACTGGAAGATCTGTCTCTTTCCATCATATTCCATTGATGAGCTGATCTGTCAGAAAGGAAAATCTTTTCTCCAGAAGTTTCTTGACTTTCTGAGCCTGTAAAATATACTCTAGGTCTGTTTTCCTGCACCTTTGCTATGTGTTTGTGTGCTCATCTAGTGCAACTGTAATCTCAAATTATTTATAGATGAGTTCTTCTAAAATTAAGCTGCGTTTCACTCTTGAAAATGGTTTTGTGTGTGAGTTGAGTGAGCAACACTTCTTAGCAGAGGCATGTACTGTGCTAGTGTGTCAGCTGATGACTTTCATGACTCTGAAGCAAGGGTACACATTTAAGTCTTCATGCAGTAGAAAACTAACCATATTTACTGGCAAAGGGTCAGGTCTCTTTTTCATCTAAATGGATTCCTGAGGGCTTAAATAATTTTTAAAACGTATTGATGGATATTCTTGACAAGTTTCATAGCAATATAAGTAAGTAGCCTTTACTTTCCCTTGTTGTCCTGTAATGTGATATATTCAGCTCAAAACAGTTTCTAACATTTCTAACTACTAAAGAGGCAGATCAGGACAGAATCTTGATGTTTTGATAGAGCTTTGATGGAGTTTCAGCTCTTCATAAAGTGCATTATTCTTTTTAATGAAAGACTTTTTCTATGTGTGCTCTTTGAAAATATTGTACACTGAAAACTTTCAAGTAGATCTTGTGCACTCAGCAGTGCTTTTGTGCTGCTGTCACATTTTCTGTGTTGTTGTTCACACTTTAATTCTTTCACACTTTAGATTCCTTGTGTGCAGCATTCTGCACAAAGCATATCTCAGTAAGAAAAAGAAAAATAGTGCATTTTTAATTAAAACATTCACATAAATTGAGAGGGTAAATTGAAGAGTTGTTCCTGTCATTGGTGTGATTAATCCCACTGAAGACAAGAAAGCACAAGGAAAGGCTTGTTCTTTGAATTTGAGGAAGAAACATGCCCTAATACTTTCTTTAGAAAACAGATGTTAGGTCCAAGATCATAAAAGTTGCTATTTAAGAGATCCCTTTCTAGTCTGTAGTCTTACCAGTGCCAGGTGTCAACACAGAAATGTAGAAGAAAAGTTAGAAATAGAGGAAAATTACCCTGTGATATATGCATCACCAGCAGCTGAGCAAACTTTTGAGTTTCATCTGCACCATTGGGTTTATGAACATTGACAAGTTGTGGGTTTTTTAGTCAGTTGGTCAATGGCATCCAAACATCCTATTGCCTTGAATTCCCAGTTCAGTGTTGTATTGTGTAAAAAGTACTTTCATCTGTTTATTTCACGCCTTATTTGAGACCTAATAAATGTCTTTACTGAGTCAGTTACTTTTTATGTTACAGTGCTTGTGTTAAAGTAGTAATTAAATTCCTATTTGCCACCTTCACCACTTCATAATTTTGGAGTGTTTTGCATCTTCCCATCTAATTGTCTCTTTTTCCAGCTATTCTCTCCTCATACAGAAGTTACTTTATTCTTCTAATAGCATATGTCGCTTTACTCTGTGTCTTGTCCCATTCTGAAGTATTTTTTGAGGAAGTGTAATCAAGACAATATACATCCTCTAGCTTCTCACACAGACATGCTTGAGTAACACTGAAATGTTTTGTCATCTTTCAAAATCTTTTTTCTCCTAGCTTCCTATTGATGTTAATATTTTAACTTCAAAAATACCATACATGACTTCTCAGAAAGCTCTTTTTAAAAATATTCTCTCTGTCTGTAAAAGGATCAGAATTTCAGTGACAGCCAGGTATGTTAAGTAGGTTTGCTTGGAGATCAGCTTGGATATCTCAAGAAACAGAGCTCGATATATAATCTTTTGAGCTATTCAGAGTTTAAGCATATATGTTTCCTCAGATTCACCCCTGTCCAGAACAAGGAATTCAAAATCCATTGAAATATAAACAACCAGATTCTGAATCTCTTTGTGCTATGACATCTTATGGAATTTGTAAATAAGGCAAATAAAGATGCTAAGTACACTAAATTACCTGGTATTTGAATGTAACCCATCATATCTGATTTTCTGTGTCTGAGACAACACTTCACTCTGAGTACAGCCATGAGAAAGCACATCTCATGTTTTTAGTCACAAGTCATCTATTCCATAGTAACAGGATAAACAATTGTAATTTGAATTCCCCATATATATTTCCATTCATATAATGTAATGAATATTGGAATCAATTGTTTCCTGTATTAGTCATTGTAATAGAGTGTCCTCAGAACATCATTTTAACATTAACTGTTTTTAAAACAGATATCTGTGGGTTTATGTGTTTATTTTCATTTAATTTTTGTCAATACCTGCAAGAAGTCATTCTCAGGTAGTAACATGCTATTCAATTGACATTCCTCTGGCAGTCATGCTGATAGTAGAACATTCCATTTTCATAAATATGAGGATATCTTGCTAGATATAGGTGCAAGTCTGGTGGATTTGACTGTATATTTAACTATAGGTGACATTTTGATCTGGTAGAAACAGGTTTAATATTTTTAAAGGCCAAAATATTGAAGTGCCATAAACTCAAATGTGTCAAAGTGATCTTTTAATAGTGCTTACAGTTGTAAATAATTTATTTATCTCATATTCACCAGGGCAGACTTTCACTTTTTTCATTGCTTTTTTTTAATGTAGACAGTTTCCCACTCAAGCATCTTTGAGCCCCCTTAAAACACAAAAAGTATTTTCCAACTGAAACAAGCTAAACAGTGAGCTGTTTAGAGGTGATTGGGCTGGTGTCACGATACACTGGTACAAGCGGGCATCGTGATGGTTTGTTAATTGATCTCAGAGTGGAGAAAAAACACGGTGGGGATTTCAATATTAATCAAGACAAATACACCTTTTATGGAATGACCACAGCAAATGTGATAGAGGGATTTAGAAGGGAAGAAAGGAGATGCGAGAGAGAGGGAGAGAGAGAGGGGGGAACAGGTATAGCTACCAACACAGGGACGAAATCCTCGATGGTCTGGACACCAGGGGAATTGTCACATCAGTGAGAAACTCAAAGTCCTGGTTAACTGAGGGGTCTATTATAGTCTTTTGCCAACGGGGGAAACAGATCTTGAAATCACCAAGGGGGAACAGATACAATAAAGAATAAGTCTGTTGAAATTGCTGAGGGGGAACAGGTATTGAGAACGGATACAGACAGCCCATGTTCTCAGCAGTGAGCGAGACCCATTGTTTTCTTGGTCCAGAGAACACACCTGGGCTCACTTTGCTCGGGCCAGCAGCACCCCCCCACCGTGTTAGGATTACAGGGGTCTCAGTCCTTGGGAGGGGGCTTCAATCTCCATCCATCACAGTGGTAGTGAAGCAGATGAAGGGTTTTCTCTGAGGGACCACCAAAGTTGCCCCTGAAAGTCATTTGGCCGAGATGTGGGGAAATTCATGGGCCATTGTCATGAAGCAGGCACAAGATCCTTGGCAGGCCCTGCTAGAAGCAGTAAACCATGTGGCACTGTCAACACAGCTGTGAATAATCGCTTGGTGGGGCATCCACCTCAACCAGGCCAGAACTCTGAATAGGGTCTTCAATAGGGTCTCTGTTCTTGCGACAGTTGTGAGGCAAAAATTAGGGAAACTTCAGACCATCTCTTTCAGCTGGAGCACAGGCCCAGCCGCAGTGGCTGAGAAGCCCTCCTTGGAGAAAGATGTTGGACTGAGATCTGTCAGAGGTCTGCTGACATTCCTTCCAATACAAATAATGACATGATGCTTCTAAAAGTCATTATCACTGAGAAGTTTAGGTTTTGTACCAATGCCTCAATTAAAAAAAATCAATTCTTTATATAAATTTACGGCTTTTTGTAGTATCTTAGTGGAGACAAATAAGGATCTTTGCCAAAAAATACATTTTTACATAAAGAATTGTAAAACATATCTTTTATTTATGGTGTGGAACTGCATATAGGAACTACGTTTCATTAAGGTAGTAATAAAAAGGAAGCAAAAAACATGCATGTTTAAAGCATCAAAAAGGTTTTTTTTCATCTGAAATATAATGCTGGCAGAAATCCATTATTGACAGTATTTCATTCTGGTACTAACAGAAATACCAAAAATGTCTTTGATTATTTCCTTTTTTTAATGTAAAATACAGTGAAACATGCAAGAGATCATTGTTCAAATTTTAAAATCATGTGAAATCTATTTGAAATATGTATGCTCTGTAAAAAGAATGGATTGTAGAAGAGAGATCCATATTGGACTGTGTGAAAGTGTTCTTGGATGTGTGGCCATGACTCACTACCTAATTTGTCTGAAGTGGGTAAGCAGTTTTGAAGGCAAAGATGCTTGGAGTTGGGATGAGGAGCTGAGGTGAAAATAGACCGAATGATTGTAGAAGCACAAGGACATTTCACAGGAACCACTGCCTGCTCAAATACCCTTTCTTTTCATGGAAGAGTCATTTTTAGTACTCTCCTGCTGTCAGCAGGGTGACCCTTACTGTTACAGTATATTATGGGGCTTTTTAGTTACCTGTTGCAAACATGGTATTTATTAACAGCAATTTTATAAAATGCAAGTACATGGACCTAAGTACAGATCTGACCTTCCTTTCATTGCAGACGGTTCAACATACTCTCTATTTGTGCTTACTCACTTACCCTAGAGATTACTTTTAACTTTTGAGCATACATTGAAATTCATGGTATCTTGGCAATGTCTTTACTACATTACCATCAGCCATATATTTTAAAGTAATTTGAAGTGAGATCTCTTTAAATTCAAGCTACTCAACTTCAAGTCACAGGAATTATAGGATTAAAAGAGTGTTTATGCATTGGCGCATTCACTAATCTTCAATAAATTCAGGCTTCAGGCCCCACAAAAGAGTTGTTTTAGCATGAGACATCAAGAAAATGAGTAGTGGTGCACTGTGTCGCCAGTTACAGACTTCATAGTGATGACTGTTTTTTCACATGGTGAGATCCACCCAGTCCTGTCAGTTAAGCTGATGCTGTATCCAGTTGGAAAATCAGGAACTGGTCACAGTTGAAAATCTAGAGATATGAGAAACAAGAGAGATTCTCATTCAATTCTATAGTTAGTTGCTTCCTTCATGATGTAATCTTACTTAAACAGAAAATGAGTGCATCCCAGAAAAGTATATGGGGAGAGTATCTTTATGCTTTAAACTAAAGCTGTAATAAAACTCCAGAAACTAAAAACAGGTACAAAGATGCTTATTGCTTAAAGCATCTATAACATCGATCACCCCTAATCAGCCTTCACTCAGAGATCAGAATAGGTACCTGAGCGACTGAAAAGTTTGCATATATCTTTCAGATCAAAAAGGCTACTTGAGATTTGTGTCACCACTTGATAATTCTATTCATTCAAGCAGACGTTGGGAGCCAGGAATTTGCAGAGATAAATGATCTTTGGGAAGCATCAGCCTAGCGCTGAGTGCCTCCAACTGTTTCATTTGTTGCATTTCTTTTCTTTTTTTTTTTTTTTAATCTGAAGTATAATTGATCCCAAGTTACAAAATTGTTATAGTAATTACATCAAGGACTATATTTTCAGTATATATAGAGAGAGATTTTGGGTATCTTTTCAATTTTAAGAAATACCAAATAGTTAAACTTCTGGTTTGTATAATACCTGAGTATAACAAACAGAAGAGAATATACGTTTTTATACTCTTAAATTGTAAGAGGGTCTTCATTGCATCTTATTCATTACATACTTATTTCTGCACAGAAATGCTTAAGATATAATGTCCTTTTCATATTTACCTGTTTACTAATTTAATTTTCTGCCATGAGCATCCTATTCCTGGAGGGTTGAAATTCAGCTGGAATGATAGTGGTACCCTGTAGTACCAGATGCATCAATTTTAACTGCTCTTTGGCTAGAAACACTAATGTTAGATGGATGACTGCATGAGACTAAAGTACCGACTTCTCAAGAGACAGCTACTTTTAGCGCTATGAAGTGCTAAAAGTGTTCCGATTTCTTTCTCCAGCAACTTTTCCATAAACAAACATTTATTTTCTAGAATGGAGTCTCTCCTTTCGTTTCTCATCTTAGAGTTGCAGCTTATTAGAGTGAAAACTGCTTAGCATGTTATGTCTAAAACGTGGCGTTTATGAAGACAATAAAAAATTATATATGCATGTGTCATTTGTAGATGTACCCATTCCCAATTGCATTCCACCCTTAAATAAGCTTTTTACCATCCTGTTTTTACCATCCTGTTTTTAGACAAGTGAAATTCTCCCTATAGTGGCTTTGGAGAAGCAGTTACTCAGCTCAGAACTGTTTTCTGCTTACAGGGTCCTTCAGCTTTCAAAAAATAAACTTCAGTATAATGCAAACAAACAAACAAACCAAATTTTTAAAAAGCCAACAGCAACAGAACAAAAAAAATCAAAGAACCCACCAAAAATACCAAACTAGCTTTCACATGCATACCTATCTATGATTCAAAGCTATGGTTTTGGCAAAGAATGAAACTGAAAAGGCCAGTTTCAGTGGGATCGTTAATTTAAATGTTGCATATTAACTGCTGCTTTTAACATACTTTGAGCTTTGATTAAAGGCATAGTTTTGCTGTCCTGTCTCATACTGGGGGCGTGGGACATTCCTTCTACTACATCATTAATGCCTTTATAGGACTCTGGATGTATAATTTTAAGTTTCAGCCTTATTGAAATCCCATTTAAAACAAGGCTAACTCTGGTCTGGTGAGGCTTTTCTCACTTGACCTTTTTCCTAGACTGTGGTAGAAGCAATTCACAGCCTACAACTAAGAGTACAGTGCCACACTGCAATGATTTTACATTTGTGTGGTAATGCTAAGTCATGCTTACTTCCCTTACTTGCAGTAACACAATTCCACAGTCCAATCAGTATAGCTGTGTGCATGGCTGTTGCTTGTCCGAGTTAAAAAAATGACCAGGTTTAAGAATCTAAGTGACCTTTTTCATTTTCATTAAGTACTATTGTACTTTCTATTGAATCAGACCTGGGAGAAGTGTTTTGCCAGCAATAGCTGGCACTGTTTTAATGACGTTCTAATTTTAAAGGTTAGAGATGTAGAACAGTGTTGGTGACAGACTTTGAGGGTACTAACATGAGCTATGTGCTGGAATCCAGCTAAGTTTCCATTTGTGTCTTAGAAAACTCTCTGCTGCTTTTAAAGCCATAAGCAGACTTCTTGGTACTGGCTCAGGAAAACTGTCCTGTAGCCTCAGTCCGACCACTGAATGTTTGAGTACAAAACAAAACCTTTTAAAAATCAGTAGTGTTAAGGTTTTGCTTATCTGGAGACTGCCTTTAACAACAGGTAGTTTTATGTGTTTAATCACAAGGAAGTAAATCGAGCTTCTCTTTTACTGACTTCTGAAAGTTACATTCTTAACTTAGGTGTATCATTTCCATTTGCTTTCTATTTAGACAAGCAATCTATGAAGTGACCACCAGACCAATCAAATATTCAGCATAGGGCTCACTTGATCACATGAACTGGATACCACAACGGGTCAGATTTTTTATAGCAGGAGACTGTTCCCTGATCCGGCTGAGGAGGTTAACTACAGTCTTCTAGCTTCTGCAGATATGATGTTGTGTTGGAATTAAAGCCTGAACTAAGTCTCTTAGTTGGCCAGGTTTTTTCCAGCACTGTGCTAAGGTTTCCCTTTACCTCTCCTAGGAGGAATAAATGTGCCATTATGAACAGTGTCATTATGATCTCAGTTTAGAGAAAAGGAGACTTTTACCTTTTCATCGTGTAAAATGAATCCATAGTCGATAAAATAAGTTCACAGAATTTATTCACGTGAAGTTGTATGAGTTTGTTAATGCACTTTTTCTTTCTTCGCAGCTATTGGCTGACAAACAAGGTGCACATTAAACGACCCAGCACTGGTCTTCTCATGTATACACTTGCTACCAGATTTTGTGATGAAATTCACCTGTACGGATTTTGGCCATTCCCAAAGGATTTACTTGGAAAACCAGTCAAGTATCACTATTATGATGATCTGAAGTATCGGTACTTTTCTAATGCCAGTCCTCATAGGATGCCATTAGAGTTTAAAACATTGTATGTGTTACATAACAAAGGAGCACTTAAATTAACAACAGGGAAATGCATACAGCAATAAAGCACTAGTATTGTACAATAAATACAGAATACACACCTCATCATAAAGATCATAAAGATGATGTGAAATGGCAGTGGGACCACTGTGGGGATTTGTTTCAATACCCACGAAGTTATTGGAAGAACGTGTTATATCAGAAGTACATAACCAGCTATTATACCTGTAAAGTGCTATATAACTAAGCTATCCTGACAGCAAGGGTTTAAGTGCCACTTTTACTAAAAAGAAAGCTTGAATGTATGCTCAGTAGTGTTTACAGGATGCAGTGACACATTCATCACAAATTAAAGAAGAAAAAGAGCCTGCCAATTTGCAGCTGTGGTCAGACAGCCCACGCAGGAATACCCAGTGGATGGAATATTTACTTGAGTAAATAAATCAGGCTTCGGCAGAAAATGTCATGATGGATTTAAGTAGAGAAAGTGAAGTCTGTAAGATCAAAAAAATTAGTAAATGCCTTCAATCAGAGAACTGTTTCTGATATTGTATTATAACTTCAGTTTTTGTTGCTGTTTTTATTGCCGTTGGTTGGGTTTTGTTGCTTTTAAGTTTTGGAGCCCTTACAAGATTTCAAGGAATGTTATGAGTAATTACATTTTTTATCTTATGGGATTGTCTTAAGGAAAGAAGATTTGTAAGCATAGGAGGATGGAGCGGAATGTCAAATATTTTACCGAGTGTTATTGTGTCGCATCCTGCTGTCACACATTCCTCAACATCCCAATTGTTTTTCTAGATACCCAGTACCCATTACATGAAACCACACAGATACCATTTTGATCTGACTTATAAGTTTTTCTCTCCTGTAGAGATTTGAAGGCATTCAAGAGGGTGCCCTTATTTTCAGTGCCAAAGATAACTTTTATACACATTTTTCCCTTATCTTGTAGAAATGTTGTGGATTCATGTTTCTTTGCTGCTTAAAGGAACATATTCTTTGTTATTTATATTTTTTAAGCATCTCAAATCAAAGCTCTTTTATAGACTTCACATATAGAATTCTTCAGAAAAATCTGCAAAGGAGTAAAGAAATTCCTTCATGTATTCAAATACATATGTGTGTATATCTATCTATATATATATATATACACATGTATGTATGTATATAGTTTTATCCTTGGTGGAAAGAAAAGGTCTAAAGAAACTCAGGTGACAGCAGAACTAAAGGGAAAAAAAAGACCTAGCCAATTAATGGGAAAAGATGTAGATCGTACAGTTCTTTTAAACTTCTAATGCTGTTAAATGATCTCTTTATTTAATATACCTCTTGTATAATTTAGATGTTCTGATGTGTAATTGACTGAAATAACACATTATCTCACAGTTGGTTTTTTGATCATCAGTCTTGTTTATCCAAAAAAAGAAGAGTTCTTTCACTTCCTTCTTTCCAAGAAAAAAGAAAACAAGAAATTACAGGAGTATAGGAGAGAGTGGAGTGTCAGTACAGCACACATTAAGGAATAAAACTTGTTGTCCTATCATGTATTTTAGTGCTAAAGGAGCACTAAATAGGTTAACATCATGGTTTCATATCTTTCCTGTTATGCTTGGCTAAGGAGTAGGCGTGCAGGTATAATGTATGGATATTTTCTTGTTATATTTTCAGAGCTACATTAGGTCTTGATCTCCAAATATGATATTCAGCATATCTACTGAATTTTTAATTAGTTTGAGCAATTTCATATGTTTTACCAATCTCACAGACATTTATTAGCTGAAAATGCTCTTTATTACCCATTTTCTTAAGTTCATGTATTTCATTATGCATGATTGGAGATCTGGGATTATTGGTAGCTAAATCAGTGCCTTGCGGTCAAATATTACAGGAAGTAGAAAGTCAGTTTTGTTATTTTTAAGACCCTATTCACCAGACTCTTGTACTTAGGACAGTTTACTGTGGCCACATGCTAATGTGCAATAAGTGGTCCTAACATGAAACTCACTGAAACCAAGGCATCATGAGGAAGTAAACAGCCATGCAGACTGGAATGTGTTTTATTTGGTGTTTATAAACCAGAGGGTGCTATTTGTTCTCTATGTACACCTTCATTTTAATACAAGGTTATTTCTTCAATTAAGGGTAAGCATATTCTTCTTCTTGCTGTTAGGGTTTTGCTACTGTTGATCTTCTAAAGCATATTTCATACACATTGACAAAATTGCTATTGAAATAAAGAATTCACAGATTGCCAGTCTCTCAGAAGCTCAGAGAAACATCTGCTCAGCTTTATCTTCTCGGAGTGTCTTTTCTTCTCTCTAGTGTCAGGCCATTGACAAACCTCATGCTCAAGTAGTCTAAAATATTAACTGACAGATGATTTTGTTCACCTGTGGAAGGTTTGAGAATGTCAATTGATTATGTATCTGACAGCAAAATGGGTACTCTTGCATTCCTTGGCAGTAAAAAAAATATTTGTGCAAATGAATACATGAAAAGAGTATCATACAAATAGAAAGATAGGTGAGAGAATTTGCATTTAAAAGTCAGCAGAGAAATTAAACCTTGGCCTAAGCCTTGGTTTAGCATGCTTCACATTTGATTTTCTGCAAGTGAAGTTAAGTTTAGTACAAAAGCCATGGAGTCAAGATTTTTACCAAATCGCTAAATTTCTCTGACTTGGTTTGGCACAAGACATGACAGTAGTACCTGCTTCAATTACAACAGGGTTTTCTCATACCTCCTCAAAACTGGGCCTTAACCTCATGTTCTGCAGGCTTTCTACCTTCAGTACTGCACTTTTGGACACTGTGAGCTATAGGCTCAGGGCACTCAGCTGTCATCCACACTCATCCTTCTCACAGCACTCTCCCCTTAAACTAGCACCTAGGTGTGTCTCCTTACCAAAACCATGGGACTCCACACCAGTACACTTCTCTCACCTGCCTCACTTTATCCTGAGCTGAGGTGTGATGTACTGAGGGGTGGGTCTCAAACTATTCTGTGAGGTAGTTGTCATCTGACTGTGTTGGTTTTTACAAAAAATAGTGGTCATTTTACGCTTGTTCTTTTGTAAGACCTGTGTCCATGTGGAGCCCAAAGATTCTGGGTGGCTCTTTGGTCTGTGGTTTGATGTTTCAAAAAATTGTTTCGAGATGGTTTGTGACCACCAGCTACTGTTTGGTCTAAGGTAACCTGAGGTGAGACATGCCCAGGACTTTCCTTGTTGTTTGCATTCTACAGCTGGGAAGCTGTGGCAATGGATTCATTGCAGACACCCTTCTTATCTTTCCCTTATACTTCCTGGGCTCTTGGGGCATTTCTGTTAAGGCACCCCAGAACCTAAATGGAAAAACAGATTACTTCTATTGTGTGACTTTTTCCCTAAAGGTGACCCAGGACATTGCAGCAAAGTTTTAACTGCTCTTTAGAGACTTTGAGGTGAAATGGATTTCACTTTGCAGTCCTTTACTGGTTAGCAGTCAACAGCTTAAGTCTTCATAGCTGCCTTGGGTGATTTATGTTGTTTTATCTATATTCACACCTCTGCTGCCAGCAGCACAGAGCAGATAATCAATTTATATTATAATTACCACTTTTATAATCCAATACCATCAATAACTAAAACAAAGTAGTAGGATAAAAAGAAAGATCCCTAATGTATCTGCCCTGGTGAGGAACAACTGAAATGCCAATCAGTTGTGTTCAGAGTGTTCCTCAAATTTATCCTCTCATCAGCTATATAAGTTTCCTGCTGTAGTTCCTAAATGTACATTAAAAATAAGAACTGGAAATTAAATCAAGACAGCAGACTGCATCTGTTTTTCCAAAGGTTATGGCAGGTTTGCATTAAACAACTTGATTTCATTCAGATAAATTGATTGTAAATTGTTTGTTAAGATACATGTTAATGTTTCTGTGACAGTCCTTCATATTTCATACAACAATAGATAAGTGTTTGATTGTTAACTTTCCAGCTTTGGGATAGTTCTGTTCCACAGCTCTGAGCCACTCTCCAGATACAAGATCTACTGAACCTTTCAAATCTGACTCTGATGTGTAGTAACAACTGTATCATTCTTTTGTTTGACAATATAAGCAACATGTTTGAGGTCAGTACTTTTTCTCTAATTGCAATTTGAAGAAAAACAGGTGCAGGTTCAGTACCTTTTTAAATTATTGATCTAGCAAAGTGCTAAGCCCTCTTTGCGGTGACTTTCCTGGGAGAGACATGTCCTGGATTTACATGGGGATCTAGATTAGCATATTTCGGGATAGAACTCTGAAATTGCACATTACTTATTTTTAAGAGCACTGTTACTTTGTGCAAGGAAAAGCACAATTGTTATAGATGTAGATAAAGGAGAGTACTATTGCTACTGAGTGTATGTCATACAATTTCTGTGGTTTAAAGTATTGATACATATTCTTTCAGAATTGCAATGTTTGACACTGTTAGTTCTTATTTCAAGTACAGCTATGGGGATTGTTTTTTATTTGTATAACTGAAAAATAAAAAATTTCCTTTCATGTTTTCTGCTATATTCTGTTCCATATTTCTTTGTAACACATTTATGATAATTTAATCAATCTTGTGCTAATTTTAAGAATCTGTGGAAGAAGAATGTCTGCTTCTTAAGGTGTCTGATCAGGGACTTTCTCAACACAAAAGGGGATATTAAGAAAAGGAGGAAGCCATAAACAGGAACAGAGAGACACAAACCTGTCTGACCAATAACAAGGGAGGCAGAGATGAGAACTAAAACTGATGAGTCACACAAAATAGTAAGGGTCAAGTGTAGGATTTTTTATTCCAGTATGATTTTCTGATCAGGGACTTTGTCAAAAGGGATTCTAAGGAGAAGGGGGAACCAAAGTGTATGGAGACCCAAACCTGACAGGCAAATCATAATGGAGACAACAAGAAGAAGCCAACCTCATCAATCGCACTGAACAGCTATCAATAAACTGTGGGCAAATGGTACTTTGCAACTGATAAGAATGCAGTCCTGGGGGTTCAGAATGTTGGAGGGGAGTTGATGGGTCTTTATAAATTGGGCAGTGTTCAGGGGAGGAAGAAAAGAGGAACAGACAGAAAAGGGGCCAGTTGCTTGTAAACCATGGCAGGTCAGTATGCTTGTCTGGCAGATTCCTAAGGGTGATTGCCCCAGTCTATCTTAAGTCCGTTAAATCTTCTCTTACCTCCTTCTCTGTGTCATCTCACTGTCTGTCCTATGTATGTGCATGCTGGAAGGACTCAGTACCAGATAGTGGGGGACTGTTGTGAGAGAATTGGGTGCCAGCTGCTGGAGTGCTGATGAGGGATGTAGATGCCCCTGGCCTGTGGTATTAGCTGCTGGAGTGAGTGGCGGGAATCTCAGTCACTCTCTACAACTACTGAATGAAGGGCTTTATGCCAGGGGGCTTTGCATTGGATATTAGGGAAAAATTCTTCATTGAAAAGGTAGTTAGGCATTTAAACAGCCTGCCCAGGGATATGGTGGAGTCAGACCTGGGGGATGTGCTGTAGTGGTGGATTTGGTAGTGCTGGGTTAACAGTTTTCCTCAATGATTTTAGAGATCTTTTCCAACCTTAATGATTCTGTGATTCAGTGTCAGTACTGTAGCAAGTAGTGTTGACTAACCTCCTTTTGGGGGAAGGGAATGCTGGGTGTTAACAAAACCAGATGCTGGGCAGGCTTTGCATGAGTGAGGCAAATGATCAGCGCTGGTTGCTGCAATAGAACCACAGCTCACATTCTATCCGTGTGGTGCCAGCTGCTGAGATGAAATATCTGTATTCTCCCTAAACCTGGTGTTGATGGGGTGCATGTGGCCATCACCAGCCAACTTCCATCTGGATTAGCCAGCAGGTTGAGGACACATGGGTGTAATGAGGGGGTCTGGGATTGGGGCAGGGGCGCCAGGCAGGCAGAGGTGGCCCCATGAACATGCGTATGCTCATGAGCCTGGAGAGTGTTCCCGGAGTGTTGCACATGGGACCTTCTACCTGCCAGCCTAGGAGGAAGAGCAGGGAGCTGTGCAGTACTGTGCAGTGCCAGCGTGAGTGACCAGCTGTGTTGGTGTCCTCTGTGTGTCATGAGAATATGTGCTCAGCTTCACTTCTGTGTGTGCTTGGAAATGGAAAAAACACTGCCCTCAGTCTGGGCACAGACTCCAGGCCCCCAGGCACTGGATATCAGCGAGGCAGGAGAGGTCCTGGCCCAAATGCCCCACTAATAGACTTTATTATAAAATGTTGGAAGCAATTCACAGGACAGCAAAACTGGATCAGTGAGATTTAGATTTAAACTCTGTATGCACTTTAGATTTTTAGATAAAGTGGAAAAAAATGAAAAAATTTTGCTCAGTGATTGTATGAAGACACATAGAAATCATAGATAGTACTGCAAGTACAGTACAGTATATTTAAAGCCTATTAATCCATCCCTACAAATAATAGATTAAAACAATAACAGATTTCTAAACCTTTACCAGACATGTTGCAAAAGGAAATACACACCTCCATTCTGGTTATAGATACTAGAAAATATCCCAAACTTTTTCTGTAATGAGTTGGATATTTCTATGCCGTAATTGCAGTTTCCATTTTCACACACTGTTGGAGCTTATGTGTCTTTGAGAATCCTATGACTGTGTTCTTTTTCATTACATGGGCATAAAAGAGGCCAAATTTTGCTGAATTATGCTTAAGGCTCTGTAATATTAATTAGATTATTTTAAATTGCTATCCATTCTTATTGGTCTTTTGGGTGCTTACTCCTGCAAAAATACAAGCACATAATTGTCGTGGCAGGTGGTTGTCCAGAGTCCCACAACATTCCCAAGTGCCTTGAAAAAGACACTTTGGGAGCACAGGCGGGTCTGTGCTCACATCAAGTGATTTCAGCTCTTCTGTGATCTGGGCAGCACAGAAGAGAGACGGGGTCTGTGTGTGGGGTTCCAAGGACAGCCTTTATTCAGCTTCTTCCTCAAAGAGTCCTGCGACAAAAGAGCCACTCAGAGCTGGGAAAGCAGGGTTTTATATAGGGATCTCAGGGGCCAGGACAGAATACCAGGCCAGTGGGATGAGGGCACAGGGGTGGAGTGAGGGGGAAGTGTCAGTGGGGTAGAAGAAATCAACATACAGTTGCAAAGGGCTCTGGGGGCAATTTTCTTGCTCTCCCTAGCTTGCAAGGGAGGGTTGTAGCTCAGGTGTTGGCCCTCCAGGGGAATGCAGGAGGCTTTCCCTTTGCCAGTTCTCCGGCCCCCACATATAATTGATAGTAAGTAATTGGATTCATGAAAAATTACTGCACTGTAATGAAGACTTGCTTACACTGGCACTGTTCAGCCCTACTTTCTCCTGCCACTTTTGCAAGTGGCTTCATGAACCTCTCCTTTCTGTATTAACTTTATGCCTTATCTCCTGCTTGTTCCTTATATCCCCAGATAAAGGCAGAAATCAATTAGATGTTTTCACCCTTTTTTTACTGCAAAACTTTAAAGATTTTTTATGAGATTCAAGTGCTGCCTTAAGGAACCTGATTGATAAGATGAAAAACTGCTTTTCAGAGGAGTCCTCCCAGAAGGAGTAATGAAAATGCAGGTAATTTCCACTACTGGTTAAGTTGTCTCATTATGGTGCTCAGGTGATAACAGAGCTAGCCAACTGGACCCGTAGCTGGTCACCAGAGTAGCACTGAACAACTGGTTGAAAGGAGACCTCTGAAGATCCTTTAGTCCAACCCCATTGGCAGAACAGGTTCACCCAACGACCAGGTGACTTCAGAATATCTCCAGAGATGGATCCTCTGCAGCCTCTCTGTGCAGTTCATTCCAGTGCTCTATCAACCTCAAAGTTAAAGCTTTTCCTCATACTGAGATGGAACTTCTCTGCTTATGTTTATTCTGTTTCCCCTTGCAGGGGCTTTGGTCCCAAACAAAAAGAATACTTCTTTCCTGGAAACTAAAATGTATTCCAAGGGAAGTGCAAGAAGAAACATAAAATGACAAAAAGGAACAAGAAGGAGACGTTGTTTGAGTCTCAGTGCTCTTTTATTGTTTTCGAGCAAACAGCTGCAAGATCAGAAGCCAACAGGGATATTTCCGTGGTTCTTCTTTTGGTGCTTCTGACTTGATTTTCCTCTGTATGTTTCATTTATGTAGTGATGCAATAGAGTGAGCCTTGCCATCCAACTCTCTTTTCTGCCTATTTACATCAAATCTGCTTTTGCTAATGTTTGATGGTGATTCTTTAGGCAACCTAAACCACTCATTGAAAACATACTGTGACAATTATGTTAATCTGTAAATAACATACAGTGAATAATCATGAGTATACTGAAGTAAAAATTCAACTCCTGACTTTAAGCACAGTCTCCATCTAAGGGACAATAAAAGACATTCCTGGAATACCCCTGCCAAAAAAAAAAAAACCCTGTTGACTCACAAGGATGCTATCAAGGAATGAGGACTCAGACCTATGTAAAGCAGGAGAAGTTATTAGTTCCAGTGGCAGAATGGGCATGGCCAGGGCTGCCTGATAATATGTTCTGTACATGAAAAAAACCCTTCCAAATAGTCACCATCCTTACGTGATATGTATCTCCAAAATACTTTTAAGAGATGTAGGATTTTTTGTAGAGGTCTTCTTGCCTCAAATTAGTAAGCAGTCAGCTTCTGAAGTTATGATAAAGTGGATTCATGCTCACAAAGTGTTTTGCTAATACAGAAGTGATGAAAAGGGCTACTTCCCTGGATGGCAGGAGATAGTCAAGTGCAAGCATTCTTTTCTCAAAAAATACATCCTAAAAAAAACTTTTTGATTAATTAGCTGTGCTGTTCAGATAGTATTCCTAGGACTTTTGCTTCCTTATTAGCTCATGAATATTATTCTCTGTAGCTTCTTTTCCTTTCAGAGATTGACAGCTGCTATTAGAGAAAGTAATTAGTCAACTTACCTGCCTCTATTCACTATCACATTTCTCAGGCTTACTTTCATGACTCAATAGCTGTTCTGGGTAATTCAGATCCTTTTTTCCAGTGCTTCCATATTGCACTAACAAGAAAATTCTTCAAGTCTCATATGTTCAAGAACAGTGTCTGAGC
Organism: Geospiza fortis; assembly: GCF_000277835.1. NCBI lineage: Eukaryota > Metazoa > Chordata > Aves > Passeriformes > Thraupidae > Geospiza > Geospiza fortis. Next base: position 1,307,742 of record NW_005054468.1, read on the forward strand.
AGCCCATTCACATGTTTTGCCATATAATCCTCTGACTGCAGAAAAGCAAGAATCAAAGTGAAGGTTAATGACATTGTAAGAGTATGAAAATAGCAAGAAGAAGAAAAAAAAAGTAGCAAAATAAAAACAGATGCTTTCAAATATCTCTCCTGAATCTCCAGCTGCATGGCATTCACCCTTTCCTCTCCAGGGCTGCCCACTTGT
>NW_005054468.1:1307959-1324378 GCF_000277835.1 Geospiza fortis
CTGCTGAAACATTAGCAAGCACAAGCTGAGTCCTAAATCTGTGTGTGGAGGGAGACTTTGAAGCCTGAGGCAGTGTTATGTAGCAATGCACCAACCTGGAGGAAGAACAGATATTGTGGTAAGGTGCTCCACATGGATGAATTGCTTCTTCAAGAAGAATGAAGGAGTTGACTGGGAAATGGATTATGGTAATGCTTTTTGCTCTGCTTCTACAGCACGCAGAAAAGGTTGTGTGATGCAAGCAGCACTCAGTGCTGTAATGGCTGTAATTGTTTATCAAGCAAGTCAATGTGTAAAGCCTGATTTTACAGTTATGTTCTGAGGTAACCTCAGCTCCTCTCATGCCAGCTGTATCACTGCTTTTCCACCTTCCATCTTTACAATTCCAGTGTCTTCTAGAGCTCTCTCACTGAGCTGCTTCCTCTTCCAATGATCCCATATCTCTGCTGCATCCACTGTTGTAGAATGGGAAAGAAGGACCTGTTCCACAAAGACAGGAGAAGCTCATAAGCCAAGCAGCCATGCAAGCACTAATATGCCCATGCTAATAAATCTGAATCCCATTTAGGGGATTGTTGCTGCTGAGGGAGTGCAGAATGCTAATTGTCTGTTCTGCAGAAGTAGAAATGGAGTTCCCTCTTTCTCTCCTCCTTGTAACTTATTTCCAAAAACTCCAAAGAATTAAAAATGTCTAAGTCAGCTACTCTTCTAACAAATATGGCTGAATTTGATCAAGGGATATGGAATCAGAGAATAATTTAATTTGGAAGGGGTCTCTTGACATCATCAAGTCCATCTCCTGCTGCTTGAGCTGATTCAAATAGAGCAGTTTGCCCAGGACCATTTTATGTTTTGAAAGCTTCCAATGATGAAGACTCCACAACCTCCCTCGGCAGCCTGGTCCTTTATTTTACCATTCTCACAGTAAAAACAAAACACCAAACTAAAACAAAACAAAACAAAAAACCCAAAACCAAAACAAAACAAAAAAAAACCAAAACAACATTATCTTCAGTTAATATGGTATTTCCAGTTTTTAATTTGCACCTTTTCCCTCTTGTGTTGTCAAAGTGCACTACTGAGAAGAATGTGACTCCTTCATCTATCTTTAAAGTCATCATTTATTTATACACAATTTTTGAGACCTCCCTGAGCCTTCTGCAAAATGAGCAGTTCCAGTTCTTTCATACAAAAAATGTATGAAATTTTCCTCATGCAAAAAATGCTTTGGACCCTTACATTTCTTCATGGACCTGTGCAGAACTCATTTGCTAAGTTATTAGGATGGACTGACCGTTTAATTTAAAGTTTATTGCCTTCGAAAACCAAGATGAAATTAGCTGTACCTAAAGACAAAAGTATGTGACTGTAAATAGAAAGACGCCTGAACAGAATTGTTTATGTTGTCAATGAGATAAACCCTATTTCCTGGTCTTGCTACTACTGCTAGTATTTCAACACCCTCACTGGTGTATTGGTTGAGATATAAAGGCAGATGAGTAGTAATCCAGACCATATTCTCCTCCTTTCATTTTCAGTAGCTTCTTGCCTGGAGCATGTAATGAATGTTTGGAAAGATAATGCGTAATTCTGATGGGGAAAGTAACTTGCTTCACAGGAACAATATGAAAGTTACCACATAGAGCAGGAGAATATTTTTCTTAAATTCTTGTGACTGACTTGGGTCAGATTATATTTTATAGCTTTAACATGGCTTCTGTCTTGAGCAGATCTCTAGGTAACTATGATGAAGTGATTCCAGATACACTTGTATATTGTTTACTTTCATAGTTTGCACAAGGTTTCAATTAATGGAAAATATATTTAAAACATACATCCATATGTCTTTGAGCTTTATTTTTAGAGCTAAATAGACTAATATGTCTGGAAGCTGGCTTGAAGGCAATTGCTCATACTGAAAAAATATAATGATCTGGATTTTATTCAATGTGCTGTTGAAACCAGTTATATGGAGAAGATAAATTTTTTGGTTAGGACACCAGCGGTTCTCTAAAAATCGGTAAGAAAAAAATCTACACTCTCTTTATCTGAATAGCATGCAGAACTTTCATATGCATCTGAAATTATTTTGCATAGAAATAGTTTGTATGAGGTATATTAATGTTTAGTTACTTGACTTTTCCTTAACTACTCGTCTTGGTTTGAAAGAGGTGTCTGCCAAGGAAGGTAGGAACCTCCCTTAGATTGGAGAATACGACCCCCTTTCTTCCAAATTTTTATAACTTTAAAATTAAGGAGCTTTCAGGCAAAGATATGGGGAAAGGAAATGACCATTCTTTACTAGAATATATATGTGTGTATAACAAGGCAAACAAACAACAACAGCAGCAGCAACAGCAAACAGAAAAATCAGAGACCCAACAACAGCCTTCTGTCGGCTGTCAGGCTATTTCCCCCTTGGTGCAGTTCCGCTCACAGCCGGCACGGGCGCTGGCGGCTCCCGAGCTAGGCCGGACGGGTGCGGTGATTCCCCCGCGGCTGCAGGTGGCACTGTACCGCGAGTTTCAAACATCTCTCACATGGTAATGGCCAACACAGCTGACAGAAGGGATGGAGAAGGAGTCTCCTTTACGAACCCCAAGAAGCAGCTGACCATGATGCCCATCTGGATAGCAAAAGAGCTGTAGCAGGGAAGCAGGAAGCTGTAATGGCAGGGAGGAGCACAGTCCCGAAGCGGTAGATGAGATGTATCACAAACTCTGCAGCTGTAGCTGGAACCGCTATAGGCAGGCAGGGGGTGAAGGGCTACAGTGAAACAAAAATCCCCAGAGCAGTGGCAGAGGTACAGGGCAGATTAGCAGCAGTAGCCTGGCTCCTACACACGACAGGGAGAGGTTCCCTGGAAGGGGAAAAGGGTTGGGGAATCCCGGGGTATCCCCTGAGGCACCTGAGCAGAATGCGAAGGGTCCTTTTTTTGGTGAGGTAGGGTGTTAATAAGGTCCCAGTGCAAAGGCCACTCTTGAAATAAATAGGGCAGGACATCTTTCTCCTTTTTAATGCCTTTATTAAAAATCAGCTCGGGTGGGAAGAACTGATGGGTCACGTTCACGCTGCTGCTGCTTCCAGGAGTGGCACAGAGGAGGAGGAAAAGTGCAGCTTTGTCTGCTGGTCTGCCGGCAGAGCTGGGGCTTCTGTCCTCATGAGAGCACTAGGAAATTCCCCCTTTTTCAGTTTGACGTTTGAGGTCTTCTTTCTAGCTGACATCCTTTTAGGTTAGGGTGAAAAGTAAAAAGGGTCTTAGCGGACACTGGATTCTGTTCCTCACGTCTAGACATCACTTCGATCTCTTAATTCTGTGTTGGCTCATTATTTTTGGGGGTTTTTGCTAGGTTTTGTGAGGGGTTTCTTCTTTTGCATGCCAACACCCATGTCCCCTCCTCTTCACCGTCCAGGGCACCATCCTCCAGGAAGCAGCAGGGTGTTACTCAACAAATGGGAATTCCTAACCATCAACAACAAGTAGTTAACAAAAAACTATTAACAACAGGTGATTACAATAACAAACAGTTAGAATTCCACCCTGGCAGCAATTGGCTCAACCTGTGAACTCTGCAACCTTTTAAAAAATGGGCAACTTTTCTACTTATAACAACTCTTATGAGCAGAGCTCCACTCATGGTAGAAGAAAGGCAGCAGGAGACAGAATCCCGCGGTGGTGGCAAATTCTTCCCACAGCAACTGCAGCCCCTTTCCCCCTCCAAATGCCGAGAGTGCCGGAGAGCAAAGAGCTACACCGAGCCCCCTTTTCCCCAGCCCAGTTCTCGCGATATCTCTGCCTGCTATCTCTGCCCCTCCACAAGAAACTGCCCTGTGGGAGGGGACCACAGGGGGGAAGGGGCGGAGATGCCCTGGGAAGAGGCTTCAGCCTGACTGTCAATCAACTGTCATCCACTCCCCGATTCTAGAAGGTTCTCAGCTCTTCCTTTCCTGGTTGGGTCTCCTCATAGGACCGCCCTTGCCCCCCTCTCTCATTGGTGTACCCCTTGTCAGCCCACCTCAACTCCTCCCCTGACTCCCCTTCCCATTGGATACATGTATCCTGACCCTGCCTACCTTCCCCCAGTTATATACCCTGGCCCCGCCCTTATTCTGGGCTCTGCCACTGATTTCCCTTCCGCAGTGGTTGTGTTCCTGCCCCTCTCCTTGTCCTCACCTTACCTGGACCCTCCCACCTTCCTGCAATAAACCCTGTTGGACCTATAGCCGTGTTCGGAGCGTTCCTTCATCGTCTGGTCATGCGTACGTCTTGTCTTCCGGGCCTGAGAGCAAGGTGGGCTGGGGGAGCTGGTCACCCAGACCAAGAGGAGACAGCTCTCGACCGCACCTGCCCAGGAACAACAACGTGATCCCGCACCACCCTAGCTAAGAGAATAGCCAGCTGCACCCTTCCTGTGGCAACATCTTTTGTCTTTCTTGAGTACCCAGTTGTTATTGTCTCTTAGCAACAAAATGGGAAAAAAAATTCCCTGAGAGAAATAAACAAAAGGAAAAAGTCCTAAACCCCAACACTAGAATACCTCATAGTTTTGGTAGATTTCAGTTTTGGTAATTTCAGTTTCAGTTCACCTGCTGCTGTAATGAAAGTCAACTGAAAGTCACCAAAGAGTTAATGCAAACATCCTTCTGTTTTTATATAGTGCACATCTAAAGGTGGTCACTAAGCAGAGGATCTAATCTGCTATAACAACAGTAATAGTTAATTAAAATTTATAATGGAAATTTTTAAGATGGTGCTCTTATTTCATCGTGTAGGTTGTTTTGTTGTTTGGTTCTTTTTTAAGAAAATACAGTACTGTATTTTCTTAAAAATACTGTATTTTTTAATGAAGGTGTTCTCTTTGTTTGCTAGCTGTTAAAAATAGGTTAGAAACTGTTGTAAAATAGTTGATAATTGTTAAGCATGTACTGTTAGTTTGTTTATGGTAAAAGGGGTTTAAAAGGGTAGTTATAAGACATATGGTGCTCAACATACCATATTACATCTAAGTAAATTGCACCACCCCTAAGCAAAACGAGCCAGCCTGGACAGAACTCTTGATGGGCCAATCAAGCGCCTTAAACCTTCATGCAAATGAAGGATCCAAAAAGAAACCAATCCAAATGGACAAATAAACAGGATAAAAAGGGGACTTCTGACTCACTGGACCTGTGATGATCCATCAGGGACATCGGGGACATCACTACATCGCTGCCCTAAAGACCCAGCACCGGCGTTGCAGCCTCTTTAACTGGAATGCTCCTGCTCAGGCTGCGGGCCCCCATGCTTTAGGACTTCCTTTTTCTTATAATAAATGCTGAAATCACTTTAGTACCGGGAGCATGCTGTCATTTTTAACACTAGAAGATTCTTTGGTAATTGTATAGAACAAGATTTATATCCCATGTATACCTACCAACATTAAGAAAACAATTGGCCGAAAATTTCTAAGCTGGGAAAACACCTGTGCTCAGCCAACCTTCTGTCACAAGGCAATCATTCCATCCTCACTAGGTCACTTATCCACCTCACTAGGCAGGAGAGCTAGAAACAAAAACTGTGTAACCTGGGGCCAATAAGTTAGTAATTGTGAGAAATGCATCATTAGTTATAGTATGGATACAGTTTCCTTTTTGCAGGCCAAAATCCTGAAAAGAAAGGTCAAACAGGCAGGCAATGTGGAAGAACTAGTAGAAGATCTACAAAAAATGACTCAGCTATATTTATCACAGTCTTTGCACTTCACAGGAGGTTCCATTACCCTCTGGCTGAACACAGTATAGCAGGAATATCTGGAAACAGTCTTTGACTTGCAGTGGCATTGTTCTGCTTGGCTGTTGAAGAGAAGAACACAGTTTTTAATTGAAGCCAATTCTTCTTGAGCTGCCCTGACAAAGTAGTAAATATTTTACAGAACAGAGCAAATAAAGCATACAGATAGGTATTTACTTAATTTATTAGGTATAGTTAAATTTCTGACCACTCAAAGTAGCTTAAGGCACTTCATGCAATGAAGTTGATCATTAAGATTTTAAAGCAAGCTTCTAATTTGACAGTGGCAAAAGCTCTTATTTTTGAATGTTGAATAACTTATAAATTAGGAATGATCCATAATACATGTGACTTCAGACCAAGCTCATTAATAATGTGGGTATATGTCAGAACAAAGGATTTTTCCCTTGCTTATGGTTGATGTCACTGCTGTGGCTGGTGGTGCAGCTGACAAAAAACTCTTCTGAATGCTTTTTCTTCTCCTTCTCTTATGATGGAGACACAATTTAAAGGGAAAAGGACTCCAGATAGAAAATAGGTGAGCATTATACAGACAGCAGAGCAAAAACCTCATTGGGTAAATGTGTTTACTTTTGTCTGTGCATGAGACCAGCTTACTTTCTCAGAATGGTGACCAAGCAGTGATGTTTGACATGGGACATGAGTAGCTATACATATTTACAATGCTTTTAATAAAAGAATAAAGCCTCTGTTTCCTTAGAAAAGGAATTCTGGAATAATGACGGAAACCACTGGTGGAAATAAGTATATGAAGGGAAACTTATTCCAGGAGAGTGATGAGTGGTAGTGTTGTGATGGACAAATGACAAGGACCATAAACACAGCAAGAGGGAAAAGAAAAAGTTTAGAGCTGATGTTAATGGTGTGATCCTGCTGCTCTTGCCATGTAAGTAAACTGCACTCAGTTGTGCCCATGTCCCCTTCCAGCACCTGGGACAGGTGCTATTGCTATTGATAGAGTCTCCTTTCATTGATAAGACAAGGGGCACTTTTGTAACTGCTGGTGGTAAGTTTTGGTCTGAATAGATTTGGTGGGGCAGAGGAAAGTGAAAGAGGACTGGCTTTTTAAAGTGGTTCTAGGGAAATACCATCTGGGTGAGTTTGTTTCAGAGTGCAGCACAATAAAGCCATTAACTTTATTGGAGCCACTCAAGTTGTTTGGATCTTAAACTGTTAGAATGAGATTCATCATTTCTGAAGCCTTGTAAGCATGTATTTTATAAGCATTTATAAGCATTTAACCTTCAGTTTACTGATCCTTGAAAGCTTATGCCAGTTAGAACTCATAATGTCACACAGATCTATTGAAAGAGTGAGAAAAACACTTTCTTTCACTATGCCATGGCTAACATTGACAAAGTACATGGATTATGCATTTAATCTATTTCTTACATTGCCACATATTGTCAGACATTACTTTTTTTCTTTTTTTTTTTTTTTTCTTTCGTGTAATATGCCATTTAGGCTTAATCAACCTCTGGAATTAAAACTGAGTGCTTGAGAAGACACCTCTGGGTCGCTGCTAATTGCTAATCAGACTCTCCTCTTACTTTAAAGGCTTTCCTGCAGCAGGCCAGAAATTAAAATTTAGAGACAGCTGATAGTTAGATTGGGTTCTGATGCTGTGTAGGTTAAACAACAAAAAACCATGGAAGAGCTTCTGCTTTCTACCAATAAGAAAAGACAGCAGGATGCAGAAATAATCAAGCCATGGTAACATCTCATAGATATACATGCATGGGAAAAGTGCCAGGAGTTAAAGGTGCCAAAAAAGTCTTTGAAAGGAACCAGTGGCCAGAACTGAAGACTGACAAATATTAGCAGGAAATGAGTGATGCCATTTTAGCTGTGAGGCTGGTTAACTAGCCTGACATACACTAGAAATTAATAATTATGGTAGGTGGGAAAACAAAACCTTTCTAGAGGAAGTACCCTCCTGAATATAGTAGAAAGAAAAAAAGAAAGCAGAGTCTAAAAGCCCAAAAGCCTTTGCCTTAACTATTTTATACTTCTTGTTTTACAGAAATGAGTCCACTAGTTCCTTAGTTTAAAGAGGTAAAAAGTTTCTGCTCGGAGTGCTGTATGAATGCATGAGTTGATTAAGGAATGCCTTAGATAGCTGAGTCTGGAGAAAAAGGCATTATGAAGATAGAATTAACTTTGGGAAATTATTGTTTGCAAAAGAACCAGGTAAGCCATCAGCACTGCTCCCACCCTTGCCAGCACAGGCAGGATCTGTGTGGGATCTTTGTACACTGACTTGAAGAACAGGAGATGATGTGCTGAAGCTATTTATATTACCAGAATACAGACAAGACCTTTGAGCTGAAAAGAAGCTTTTATTCTTGAGGAAAATTTGTATTTCTGTGGCAGTCTGATAGGAAATAATGTGATAGAAAATCAGTCTTACTCCCCTAGGTACTTTCTAAGCAGATCCTGTATACCATGAAACAATGATGATGGGTAGGTCTCACTTCTACAAGGTACTCTGCTGACATTTTACAAGATCTTCTACAGTGCTTAAAAGCTTTCAGCACCAGGGGGGTTAAATTTGTAATGTGGAAAAGGGTCATGACAGGAATGAACTGCCCTAATACGCAGGCTGGAAATACAGGACACTTGAAGAATGGCATAATTGCAGCCCACTTTCTGTGTACCCAGAATCCAAGCCAAATTCCAGCCTAAACATATTTTATTGCATCTTTTATTGCAGCTTAAATCCATTGCTACACCAATATCTTCTGCCTCTTAGGAGAATTCATTAACTTTGTATTGACATGCTAACAGAACTAAAGATGTTATAGATGAGTAATGAGATGATTGGCTTGCACAACTAAGGGATGAATATAATGTGTATGTTAAGAGAAGTTTTATTGATATATGGCTATGTTATTGTGTTTTGTTTGGATGTTGTTTGTTCTCCCCAATAGTCCTCTTCCCCCCACCCTGCTCCTTCATATGGTTGCCAAGAGACAGGCTTGGTAGTCAGGACATGTAGAAGGATGTACCTGTGCTTCTGGCATGGGGCATTTGGGAGGATGGAACACTTGTTACTAGGAGGCATGGCGTGACAACACCTGACGTCCAATCAGATTGCAAGAAAGTAGCCTCCACCAATAAGCAGTAAAGAAGAGTCATTTGACAGACTTTGGGAGGGGCTAGGGTTGGCTGAGGCAAGCCTCAGGGGTATAAAAGGTGGAGCAGCAATTTTGTAAATGAGCTTGTGGCTGCTGGGTCACCAACTACCAGTGCACGCTGTCCTTTTTCCTTATTCAGTCATGGTTGTATTTTGTTAAGGTTTTTAATAAACCTATGAAATTTTTAAAAAGTGAGTGTCTTTTCTCATAAAACGTATTCTGATCTTCTGCAAACTTCTATTTAGCTCAAAATATGGGCAAGACTATCTTTCATAGGTTTGCGTTCTCAGGCAATGTGTCACAGAAGAAGTCTGATGAAAGTTTCAGTGTAAAGCAGCTGTAGATGAAGAAAAGATTCTCCAAAAGGAGGACTTTATCTGAAACAGATACTCTCATTTATTTTATGTACGCTCATTTATTTGATGATAAAATTGACATATGCTGAGTAAGATCCCATTGCCCACAAGGAATTGCATTATCTTGTGAAGAAATATATGACACACAATCAATACAAAATATATATACTCTGGGTAAAGATAGTTGATATTTGGAAATTATGTGCTCAAGGGATGGTGGCATTGTTTTTAACAATGATAGCAGAAAGAAACAAGAATACTGTCACAGCACAGGACCCAGAATGAACCACCAACTCTATATTTCATCAGCAGAAAAATGCCACTTTGGAGAAGGGAGACTTTTAATAGTGAGACTGTGACATGATTCTAGGCAAAGTCTTGAGAACCTAAGTAACTCTTATTTTATGTACTGAAATGTCTAAAAATCACATGCTTCTTCCTAAATGAGGACCTTTAAGCCCTCATTTACTCTAGACCTTTACCGTTCTTATTTTTCAGCATTCAGATAGATACCAAAAATTTCCAATCTGAATATTTTAAGCTGTCATTAACACATTGTCCCAGTATGTGCTCAGCTGCAGGACAAAGCATCTCCAGAGCTGCTTAAGCAGTGTGTGTTGTGTTTGTTAAGCAGTGGTAGATTTGAACTGTCAGAAGCTAGGTGCAACTAGTTTGTTTTGGGTGGAGAATATTTTGATTTTTAGACATTTAAATGAAAGGCCTGCATTTCTGCCCACGTTCTAGGAGAGTTGTAATGTTGTCAATAGATATATGAACCACCTGATGATACAGAAGTGTTCATTGTAGAAATATTTAGAGTAAAACATCTGCAGGTAGTTGAATGTAACATGCTTCCTCCTGTTGTAGTAAGTAATTCCTAGGGCAGTAGAAATAACCTGCTTTAGGGTTTTAGACATACATTCTAGCTGTTTAGGCATATTTTAGGTAAAACAGAAAAAATTTATCTTATTTTAGGACAGGCAAACTGAAAAACCAATTGGCTAATATGTTTAAATATTTCAAGTCCAATGGAAAGGGAGCTCCTTACTCAAGAGATGCTTAAGATAAACTTTCATTTTAAAGAACTGCAATATGTCATGTTCTTTTATCCTTCTTATTTTTCTGAGTATTTAAATTCTAAAATTGTAACTTTTTTATTCTGAAGGTCTTTTAAAAAGGGAAAGAAGTTACTTAAGGAGTTTGTCATCTAAAATAATTTTTTTTGTTTGTATTTTCAGAAGCTTTGTCTTTAAAAAGCAGATAACATTCATATCACCATTTTCTTAATTCATTATCTTATATCAGTATATAATATCTTTTTTTCTACCAAGCTATTCAGCTATTCCATAAAGGTGTTTAATCAATTTTTCTATAAAACATGCAGGAATGTTTATGCAGATTCTCGAAAGGCAGCAAATTTCAAACATATATCATTAAATGGAAGAGCTGCAGCTCTATTATCTTTAGCTTGTGTGATAAAAGGGACAAACTACAAAGTTGTGTTTGTCCACCTCTGCATTCTCTGATTCATGGAGCAGCCACTCAGCTATATTAGAGTAATCTTTGAGCTCAGTTAAGCTGAGCTGAGGTGGCCTTCAGAGACCTGTCAGTCACTGAACTGCTACAAAGAACTAAATCCTTTAATCTGCACTCTCTGAACAATCTGCACAATCTGTACACTCAGTCTGCAGGGAACTGACTGGGAACCACTATAGAAAACTCAACAACTGGTTTGTTTGGATTTTGTTTGTTTTTTTTTTTTTTCTGATAGCAGCCAAACATAACAGAGACCTATAAGTAAAAATGTTTAGAGATAGTTGCATGCAAAGATCTGGGCAAATTCTTGCAAAATTCTTGATCCCTCTACTCACAGTGTGAATTACTTTTGAAATGGATGTACTTGTAGGAAGACGATTTGGCACTATTAACCTGAGAGAGCTAACAGCTTCTGAAAAGTGCTGGATATGGAAATAGTCATGACATTAAATACTCTCAGGTTAATAGGGTGCTTGGCAGGTGAGTGTGTCATAGCTTTATTCATACAGGCATTCTTGTAGGTTTTAAAATACTCCTGTTTTCTCAGAAGAATTACAGAAATGCATCTTGACTTGATGCTTCTAACTGCTTGAATGAAAATACTTAAGCAATGTTTTTCAAAAATTTTCATTCCTCCTGACTGAAAATTAGGCTGTTTCTTTTTTTTTAATTGGAAGGTTGATCTGATGTGGGTAATATTTTGGGCTTCAAATTTGTTTGGGTCAGCATGATTCAAGATCTAAGTGATAAGAGTGCTGTCATAGCTCTTATTGGAAGACCACACCCTTTTCTCCTGCCAATAGGATGAACTAGAGGAAGTTCAAGCAATGTTGAAAAATCCAAGGCAGCAAACTGAGCTTTACTGCCTGAGCATCAAGTGTCTCTGGCATACTGGTCTCTTCAGAGGCTACTGTGCAATATCAACATGAAGACCAGCAGCACAGTAGTATTTGGGTAGATTTCTTCCCAGAAGAGTCTGTGCATCCGTTTACAAAGATGGAAGATGGTGAACATGGTAGAGAAATTGTGTCACTTTCATTTTTTACTAATCATGTTTGAACATTGGATTGGATTAAACCAGAATATGATCTCTTTATAATTTTCAGGATATTTTGCATGTCTTTTTGCTGCAACTTAGCAAATGTTTTAAGATGAGATCAGAAAAATCCTTTAGAAAATTGTAAGCAAATCACACATGAATGAAAATTATTGAATGAGCATTTAATTTAAGATCACTTGATCAGAGCTAGTGCCAGCTCACCAGAAAGTGCTCAATTACCCTTCACATCTCTGTTGCTCACTTGCAGGATGTCCAGTTGTTCTGACAAGAGCTTTGAATTCCATGTTGGTCACAATTTTCAGGCCTCCCTTCATATTGTTCCACACTGTTTGCAGCAAGACACCATCAGGAATGAATTTTTTCTGCTTGGAGTCTGCATTTAACATCCCAGAAAAACATCTGTGATGAGCCAAAACGAAGTCTTTCAAAGACAGCAGTTATAGCCCAGCTGAAGTGCTGCAACAGAAGTCACCTTGTTGAAACACAGTTTTCATTTTAATCACAAGAGATTATTTTGTTTAGTGAACATGGTGCATATAATGAACCACCTCTTGCAGACTGAATCTTGGAAGGTGACGTATGGAGGTTGGTATGGAAGTTTGTCTATGAGGCTCTGGGGGCTTTTCTTACTTCAGTACTCCAAATTACAATAACATTTCTGAGTTTTCTCATCATAGCACAATCTGTGATTCTTACATACACATATTTTATAGAGATACTGCTTTCACGCTTAGATGACAGTGCCTAAAGTAACAGTACCCAAATAACTATGCAGTTTCATAGCAGAAGATGTGGTAGAGAGATTAAGCTGTGTATCTGTCACAGTGAGACCCCCTGATCTGCTTGTTGGTAGGAATGCATTTTTTGAAGTCATCTGATATCATAGCTTTGCTGTACTGTAAGTACAAATCCATTATTCTCTGACCAGGTCTCTTAATAACACTTTGGAGGTAATATAATGTTTGGGAAAATTCTATTAAAAAGTATAAAAGTATATTGAAAGTGATATCAAAAGGGGGAAAAGTTTTGGTTTTGAGGGAGATTTAAGAATGAAGATGAAATCTAAGTCAAAAATAAGAAAATATATGGCAAGAAAATGTTTCATTTCTTTCAGAAGTTTTTTATAATTCATTAGATGTCATAAATCTTCCTTAGTTTTACTAGTAAATTGAAAATTATTGCTTCTTGTGCTCCTCTCTTCCTCATGCACATCTTGTCTCTATGCACTCCCATTCTTCCTCTTATGTCTCCATCTCTCCCTCTTTCTTTCACTCTTTCCTCATGTAGCATTGCCTCTCCCCCCCCCCCTTGTTATCCAGCCACTTCTTCATGTTCTGCCTCTATTCCCACCCCCTAGAGAGAAAAGGAAGAGCCACTTCCTTTTCTCTCTAGTTCACTCAAAAGTAAAGAAATGGAAAATTCACCTAGTTAAGTTGTTTTTTTACCCTAAGTTTAAGGAAAATAATATTTACAAAATAAAAAGTTTGGATTTAGATTCCCTTTTTGTCAGAACAAATAACTCTGCTTCTGTGGGATAATTGTAAACAAGACTGTATTTAGATAATGGTGTGAGCTGCAAGAAACAAAGTAAAACTCCATATTCTTCTAAAAATGACATGTCTTTGGCTACAATTCTTATCCAGGTAATGCCACAAATGGAAAAAAATACTCTGCCAATATTTAGAGAAAGTTATTTTCTTGTTGATAAGCTTTTTGTTTAACTGATGATCAGGTTAAAGAAGTTATAACTGACTCTTGTCTAGTTAGATATATAGGTGATGCCATTCAAGAGTCTGTGATTGTTTATCTATTTTTTTTTTAATTTCATACTTGTGTGTGTAAAATTCTTGTGATTATTTCCCTTAAAAATCTATCTCAGCTTAATTTTTCTTTCAGTGTTAACCTATTTTAATTTTTGTATGTCTGTTTTTTCTTTTAAAAAAAACTTACTGGCAAGAAGCTGTGGTTTAGAGGAGTGAATGAGAGTGTTCAGGTTTGTTTTTTTTCTTTACTTAAGAGTATATAAAAAATTTAAATCATTCTTCAATCCAATTTACTCAACAGCTACAACAATAAAGAAGTAATAGTAATGTAAGTAAGACTTGAACAGTCATTTCTACCTGATTATGATATTTTAAAATACCTGTTGTGTCTGAAATATAAAGAAATTGTAATTCTCTTTTGTTTGTCTATAACTAGTTTAGTTTTGCAACCAAGTATATTGCTTTCTCAGCTGAGTACTAAGATGAAGTTGTTCTGTTGGAGCATCAGGTAATCTTGATGTTTGCTCCTACCTCTTCACTTTTTCCGATTTTTACAGATTTGTCTTGAGATCATTTAACTTCTGCTGAGGAATTCTAATGAAAAATGGGATCCAAGAAAAAAGATGAAGTACGATTAAGCTATTTGGGAAGAAAAGAGATCCTACTGATAATGGGACCCTGGAAAATGCTAAAGATAGATTCTGAAAATGTTAGGCTTTGTGTTTTCTCAGATCACTGCACCTGCGTAAGCAGTATGATAAATGATATAATTGTTAGATGTGATGATTGTTTAGTAATTAAATATAATTATTATATAATTATAGGAAGAATCATGAGAAACTATGTTGGAAACTTAAGTGGGCTATGATTAGCTGAAATCTATGTATACAATAGAACAATATAAGTTTAAAAATTAGCATGAAAGTTATATAACGATAGAATATAAAAGCATGTCAACCTCGAATGTATGTCGAAATCAGATTTGAGGTGAAAACACCCCTGATTTCCAGAGCTCTTAATAAAAGCACCAACATATGATTATTTTGAGGTTTTATGTTTCCGAACGCTAACGCTACGTCTCACTGATAGGCAATCCAAAGGAAAGTGGCTATTTGGCATCAGTGACAAATGTGCGCTGTTGTCTAAGACTGAACGTGTTTGGTTATAATGTCAGAAGAAGTTGAGTTTCTAGGAGGCCAAGGATTGTAGCAGTCCCTATAGACACAAGCAAGGCTCCTTGGAGGAATTGAATCAGCATTTTGCTTCCTGACTTCCTAACCCCCACCCTAGAGGATATCCCTGTAACCCTATAGGTTAGGACTTTAACCCCTTGCCATTGGTCCAAATCTCAATCCTCCTAAATCCTATACAAGGGGCACATTTTAGCCCACTTGTGGGAACGAGTGCAGTCTGGACCCTTCGCATCAATAAAGACATCTCTGCGGAACCTCCGTCGCCTCTTCTCCTCTCTCTCGTCCGCTGTGCCTCTCGCCCTGGGCTAACCCTGCCAAGCAGGCAAGCTGAAATCCTGAGCTGAATATCATTAGAGCTGACAATCACCTATGCTTGCTGGCAATAGCCCTGTGGCCACGCCTGAGCTACGCTGGGTCCTCGGGCGTTCTGTTCTCAAGGGGAACAGGGCTCCTGAGGTTAGCTGAGGCAACACAGAGGCATTATTAATAAAGGATAGGGAAAAAACACAGCAGGGGTCACGCTACACAATAACAACAGAATGAATCTGTCCATTTCCCTTCAGAATTAGTGTGGATTTTGTGTATGCAAAAGCCAAAACAGATGGAAGGGGAAAGGACTTTTCTTCATATGAATGACAGCATTGCAAACTGTGCATGTGAGAAAGGAAATACATTCACTCTCACAGGACTAAAAGCCTTTCTGAACACTATCTCTTACATCTCCAAAGCCTTTTCACCCATCTGCAGCAAAACAGAAAGAGGTCATTATCACCTTGGCCTCACATGGTGTCAAAAGAAAAACAATAAAAAATTGCATAACCTTTACCAAATTATATATAACCCTTCTTCACAAACTCTTGCATTTTATTCACACATGGATAGGCAGCAAATATGTTTAAAAAACAGATAGTACAAACGAAAACTTAAACACAGTAGGATTTACTTTTCACTCAAAAAATCCTTGTTTTGAGTGGCCAGATATTATAGTCATTCTTTGTTAGCTCAGCTGTTTGTTGTACATACCTGAATTTAGGACTGTAACAAATACTTGTACAGGTACCTGAACAAAAAAGGTTAGCTTTTAAAATGACTGTTCCATTTCTCCAAATTTAAAGGCCCTCAAAACCTAGAAATAAAACAATTTAAAAGATGGAATGTGATAAGGAAAAATGGCTTTTTAGACTGGAACTATGATATTCTACAATCCTCCCTCTTGCCTAAGAGCTTAGTTTTGGTTATGGAGGGAATGGATAGACCCCAAAAGAGTTAAGCTGGACTAGGATAAAATCTAACTTGACAGGTCTCTGGAGCATTGTTATCCCAAGGAAAAAAGGGGAGTTCTGGGGAACTATAAGATGACCATTCTCTGTAAGTACAAACTGTTTATTTCTCAATGATTAATGGCAAATAGTGATGGGAGTAAGTGGGGTTCTGTGTGCTTTGATGGCCTATTCTTTCTTAATTTATCTGTGACTCTTGACTACATATCTAAGGTCTGCTTTTTCTCCTGCCTAGCTACAAGGGACTGACAGGATTCCCTGTCAACACAAGCAGGACAGTAAAGATTTTTAAATGTTCTTTAA
>NW_005054468.1:1324422-1336254 GCF_000277835.1 Geospiza fortis
GCTAGTGTGTTTCAGATAAAGTTCTCTACAACACAGAGCACTTTTCCAATATTTTTCTATTTTTACCCTAGAGGTTCTATATTTTGCTAATTCCCAACCAGCATGGAAAGTTTTTCGCTTTATGCCTGTGAATGTGCAGTTCAACATACTGTGTTTCATAGGTTTAGAACATACCCATACATAGATCAATAGAAACTCATATAAAGCACTAATCTTTCGACAATAAAGGTGTATGTATATTAAATATTTATACACAAAACCTAGTGAAATGTTTATATATTCCTCACAGGATTTTTTAGTTACTTATAAATCAGTGACAATTTTTTATTTTGTCTTATATGTTGACATGTTCTCAGATAATTAATCACATTCTTTTTTCTCTCTAAGCTTTATCTTCCTTTCATCCTCAAAGGTATAGAATCCCTTTATGTGTAGACTGAGATGAAAAAGGAAGTATTTTCTTATGTTGTCTGTTAGTAGATACTTCATTAGGGGTGTATTGTCTACAGCACCATTCATCATTACTAAGGCAGTTATTTTAACTTTAGCAGGCATGCCCCTTTGTTAGCTAAGTGCCTACTTCTCTCTATGTTTTTATTCAAAACAGAGCAGTCCTTCAGCCTGGGTATATTACCAGAGCACTGTGAGATTTCCTGGAAAAAGGGCTGATTTACCCCAGCTGAGGTAAAATCTCCATATGTACTTTCCCACAGACAGACTTCACCTCATTTCACTTCTTTGTTGTTTGATTCTCCTCCAAGAGAAGAAAAAAAATAATGAAAGGGAGAAGTCAACAGTTTCAGATCAGACTGCAAAAGAAGGTCCACATGATCTATAAGAGAAATGAAAGTCTTGCTCCTTCTTTCGCTTTCTGCCCCAGTGTTTATCTGAATGATGTGGAAACACCAGTGTGAGGGAAGAGAAGTTTCATATGATGCAAGAGTTTGCATTGGGAAGTTCCATCTGATATTGAAAACACATCTTATCTGAGAGTGAGATTATGTCGCAGACAATTTTTATGGAAAATCCATTCCTTAGGATTTTTCGTCCTGAGAAGCTGAGAGGCCTCAGGAACAAAATGTAAGCATTGATTATCTGCTGCTGTGGAATGCAACAGGTGGATCTGTGATTGGTCTCACAGAGTTATTTCTAGTTAATGGCCAATCACAGTCAGCTGGCTTGGATTCTCTGTCCGAGACAGAAGTTTTTGTTATCATTCCTTTCTATTCTTAGCTAGCCTTCTGATGAACCCTTTTCTTCTATTATTTTAGTATAGTTTTAATGTAATAGATATAATAAAATAATAAATCAAGTCTTCTGAAACGTGAAGTCAGATCCTCGTCTCTTCCCCGATCCAAGAACCACTCTGAACACCGTCACAGGATTACTTATTTTTAGCTTGAGTTTATGAAAATTGTTCTTATTTAACTTGAGAAAACTTTAAAAATATGCTGAGCTGTAGCAGCAGAAGCATAATTTCCATAGGGAAAATGGAAGCATTTGCAAAGATGCCTGAAAATTTGCCTGCTTCAAAAGACTGATCTTTAAATCTAAATTTAAAACTGATTTAACAAATTGGGTTAATTGAGAATTCTTCAGTATATTTGAAAGTACTATAGTATTTGATGTTGCTTGATTTTACTTCCTAAACATAGAAGAGAAAAGTGAAGCATGGATGACCTCACTTTGAAAAGAAGGCTAAATGTTAATCAGATCAGTAGCGGAAGGTTCAGCACAGAAACTCTGTCTTTCTTCATAAATAAAAATATACATTTTATGTTGACTAATCACAATGAAAAAAAATTCCTACAGTTTATGCTCTAGTCTTGAAGTCATGGCAGAAGTAGAATGCAGATTTTGCACTCAGAAATATTAACTAAAACTGTGAAATTAAACTGTTATTTGTACAAAAAATTGCACAGAAGAACTATAGAAACTAGTTAAATTAAAATCTTCTAAAAATACCCTGGTTTTATTTTCACATATTCAGTTTTGCAAAATAAAATCTAACTATTCCACAGAAATGGATATTTGAATATTACTTTGCAAGCTGTGTTACAACAACAATGCTGACATACAGCAGAAGCGCTTTCTCTGGGTAAAATTAAATCAGCAAACTGTTTCTTAATTTATTACTTAACAGATACACAAGGAATATAAATTCACAAGTAAGACATATATTCCGAAGTATTAGTTTTATTTGATCAAATAAAGAAAATTACTTCTGCCTCTTCAAAATAAACAAAAAAGATTATGATTGCTTTTAAATTTGTTTAGGTAATGGAAATGCAAAGAAACTGTGAAGAAAGTTAATTGTGTGCATGGAGAAAATATCAGTTGTTTCTTCAGTGAAAAAATAAAAACAAAGAGAGAAAATTAGGCAGGAATCGGATAATGATTTTAATGCTGTGCCTGTGATGACATCTCCTTTCCAGGTGTTGCTCATAGTATCATTGAAATAATTTTTACTTATAGAAACAAGAGATAATCAGAATAAAGAGTAGAAATAAGTGATATGTATCCAAGGGGGAAAAATGGCAACCCGTTAAATTAGATATTCATAAATACCAAAAATATGTGTTTTCCTTCAGCATCTACGTCATAATGGAGGCCTTTGCTGTCCTTACAGTCTAAAAAGGGGAAAAAAGTGAGAAATTCTCCTTGTACGAAGTCCAAAGCCAAAGGATAATCACAGCTGAAGATTCTAATTAAAAGTGGTGTTATGTGATATGCAAAAGAACAACTTGTGATCCCTCCTAATTGCAGTGGCAGGGAGTTGTTGATCTTCCTTGTTGCTTTGGGGTAGAGCATTTCAGAATCATATTCTGAATTTTTTTGTTGTTGTTTTTCTGCTTTGATCATCATACTAACTCTGACAAACACTAACGCAGCCATAATCCATGCTTGCTCAGTGTGAAATTACTTTACCACATCAAGTAAAAGTGATTGCAAGACATTCCATGTCAGAAAGGAATATTTAGGCAGCATAAGAGTTAGTTGTACCTGTTGCTTGGAAAACAATAGCCTAAAATCATGCATTTGCAGCCTCAAGTTGATGACAAAGTCTGTCCTTCTGTTTCAGAGGGGTCATACTAACTCAGATAACATATAATCTGTAATTTTCCAGGATTTTAATGAGTTGGGTCATTCCAATTTTTTATTCACATGTTGATATACTGATTTGATTTCAATATTAAAAGATAGCATTTTTTCATTTCAGTTATATTGGCTAGTTCACTAGAATTTCAGGCTGTATGAGCAGAAATATACTCAATTTTCTGTAGAACAACAACAACAAAAATACAGATCTGTTTTTATTACTATATATAACAAAGCCTGTAACATTTACAAGTATTAGGTGATTTCTTTCATTTCTAAGACTTCGATTCCAAATGTACATTGGAAAGCTGATCTGGATTCCAAATGTATATTGTTGTCTTTCCCAATTTACTGCAATACTTCAATATTATAGCTCCCTTTCTCTTTTCAATGTGCACCTTGATTGCACAAGTTACTTATAAAGTGTGCTTTGTGATTTTATGTATTTTAAATAGCTTCCAGATGAATTTGTCAGCTAAAAGCTTATGAAAAGATGAAGCCTTGAAAATTATCTATCATGTTCTGTATGTACTCTTGACAGTTCAGATACCAGTGTAATTAAACTCAGTCTTTAGCTCTGAGATGAAACTTTTTTATTTTTATCTTAAACATGCTCATTCATAGGCATTCAAGACATGGAAATGTATGTATTCTAGAAGGCATAAAGTGAATCTCCTAAGAAAAATGTGAACTTCCAGTAAATGTGTGTTTAGTGTACACTGTTGTCAACAAAACACGTTTAAGATCCAGGATGATAAATTTAGATAAATAAAAGATGTTGCTTATTTTTAATGTCTTCATTATCTAAGTGAAGGCATCTGAGTTGAAACCTGAAGGATCTGAAAGCTTAAGTCTGTTTTTTAAAAGTTATGTGTAGCTTAAATTCCTTCCAAATCCCTCAGTATAGTGTTTCCTATTTGGCAGTCTGGCCCTTTCAGAGGACCTTCTACCAATTTGAAATTCTTTAACTAGACAATTTAAGTTATCTGCAACTAAGCCGTTCTTTCATGAGTGTAAGAAATTACAGAAGGACAGTTGTATGAGGAAAGTGATTATTCTGTAGTATTACAGATATTTGTGGTATTCTCCAAATCAGTATGATTTAATAAGTGCATATACTTAGAAATTTACCAGGTGCGTATGTGGAAGTGCAAAAGTAATGTCTTCAAGACATTATATTGAGGTTAATATAATAGCAATAATGAGGGAAGAAGCACTAGATATAGAATATGCCCAAGAATATTAAATTTACCTTCTTGGGTAGTAGTTATGTTATCATAAAACTCAGTCTTTAAATGTCTTTGGGGTGCGGGGGGAGGGATTGAGGAAGAGGGATTGGGGAGGCCTACTGGGCTTACAAAATCCACAATAAACATTCCTAATATGAACAGTTTTATGCTGTCCAAAATTAAATAGCAGCAGGCTGTAATAAGAAGTGCTATGAGCATTTTGTTCTCGCTTTTGAATTTATCTTTATGGGTTTAATAATGAACAAATTGAGCAAAATGATAAAAAACTCCTGACATGTACTTCAGAGCTTCGTCTGCAACCCATAAAGGGACAGTAAGACATTTTTATTCATGAAAGGAAATGGAGTAGCATCTTAAAATTAAAAAAAAAAAAAAGTATCAGTCTTTCTTATACCTAAAATCTCTGCTGAATCTGTCAGGGCCAGTCTCTTTTAAGTATTAGAACAAAATTCAACAAAGCCAAGCTATGAATTATAAAAAATGCCATTCACGCATACTTGCATTTCTGTTTTAAATTTGCATACCTTGATTTGACTGAGGACATTTAGTGAGTTTTATTGCTGCTGCATATGTATTATATCAGGGATAAAATTACATTAAATGGATAATTGGAACCAGTAAAAATTGGTTAACAAACGATTAAAAAACCAATTGCTTTATGAAACAGCAATCTGTTAGATGAGCTCAAGCATTGTAATTTGCCCTTGCTATATACTAAAGATAAGGCAATCTTTAGTATATATTTCTTGTTTTCTTATGCTGCAGAGTCAGCTTTCCTTTGCATGTAGGCTGTACAGAACTTTTCTTCTGTACAGAACAGCCACTTCTGGAAACACAGAGGAATTTAGTGAAGGCACTAGAAATTGTTACTTTATTTTTGCATTATTCTTGCAAAATGCAGAGTTCAATCAATAAAATGGAGTTTATCAAAAGGTTAAGTGGCTGAGAGGGGCAACCAGTTAACCATCTTAGTTAACTCTGCAAAGAAAAGACATATTTACACAATGTGGTGAATGGAAGAAGTGGATTACAGAAACAGCATCTGCTAAGACATAGAGTAACTCATAAGACCAAGACAGTCTGTCTCCCCCAAATTTAGAGGAAAATGTATATTTAGCTTATCCTCTATAATTTATTAGACTTGTTACGTATTGTAAATTCTTTTATCTTATTTTGAACCTTTTTTGAAGCTTTTTTTGAACCTTTGGCTTAACAGCATGTAAATGTTTGTGACACAGTAGGTTTCCTAGTACACTTTTCCCAGCAAAGGGTTTACACTTGACTGACCATTTTCCATAAACTTATTCCTTTATTTTCCCACATTTGTTTCTCCTAAATAATTAAAACCCATTCCCTTTCCTTTCCTGTGGTTCCTGCACTATATATCCCATAGGTAGACTTTTCCCACAATGCTATTCTGCATTCTGTTTCCCTTTGGCAGTGACCATGCAGTCTGAAAGTTGCTCTGGAATTGATTAATCTTGAAAGATTTCACGCCTGGACAATAAAGAATTTAATGTCTGGACAAAGCACCTGGGTCTCTCCTGGAACAGCTCTGGGAAAGACCAAAATAGGGAGGCCTTTCTGTGTTCTTAGATTCCCATTTGTATTTGTGCCCCTGAGCTCTTCTGGACTCAGGAAGATGATGTGTTAATGAGTCCTATGATGCGCCTAGATATGGCAAAGCAGTGTGTTCTTGGGCTTCCACACCTCCTTTGTTTCTCCATGCTCCTCTGTGCAGGTGAGGTTATGTCACATAACTTTCTGACAATTAAAAGTACAGCTAGAGGGCACCACACTGTGGTCTCCTTGAAAGGCATTTGATGACATCTGTTTCACCTCATGAGACAGATCTGCTTACGAAGAAGACAGTACTGCTGCCAGATATCTTCTCAGGGGCTTGTAGGTCTATGTGGCTCCAGTGTGCTGAGTCCTACAGACCCGCTCCCCAGGAAGGGAACTGAGCATCAAAGATGCTGCATGATTCAAGGTAACTACTCAGCTAGAGAAAAGTGTACCGCTTGTCTATACTGTAGGCTCCCTCAGGCTTCATTCCCACCTCACCATTCCAAAGTAGGCATTGCTGACCAACTGTGCCTTGACAACAAAAGCATAGAATTGGGAAGATTTCATGGCACTGTACGTCAGACAAAGAGAACAGAACACTAGGCTGGAAGCCACATTCTCCAAGAATGAAATCTGCCATCTCTATGCTTCTCACTAAGCCTGCCTCTCTCCTTCCTTCCTTTTTGTGGATGACAGAGCAGGTAGAATATCAAAAATCAAGAAAGAAAGGAGTTGAGAAGTCCACATACATTATGTATCTATATCTATCTATCTACAGTAATATAGGTATATACAGGAAATGAATTTTTCAGCTCAGAGAAAAACCAAGAACTGTGAATGACTGAAAGTACAGCTGACGCTTCTGCTATCAAAATAGAAAATGCTTCTTACATAATGAAACTCTGGAAGAAACTAAATGACATTTCTCAGAAGCAGAACCTGATTGTTTGTTAATTCATTCTGATTTCTGCATTCTGTGTAGTGGGGGTTTTAATATGATAATAGCAAAAAAGTGAAAGTAAGCAGAACAGAAGAAGTACCATTTTCAAAACGATGACAGTTTGAACAATAGCAAAATGCTTCATCTTGCTATTTGAGTTATCTTTTTTACCGAAAAGGCATCATTGTTGTTGTTCTTTGCCTTTTTCAATGCACAAAAAATGGGCCTTGCAGACAGCTCTATTCTTCATAAGAATAATTAATTTAAATTAAAAAGTTATCACATGTGCCCCTTGACTTTGACAATCTGTTCCATTTGAGCTAAAGAAACAAAAATTAAGACAATAACATAAAGGATTCCTTCCTGGTTGTTCTGGTGGTTATTTTAATTACATTAAAATTCATTTTCCAGATAGATGGGTCTTAAAAGCTTTCATCTAAGAGAAAGACAGTAAAAAAGAAGATTTAATGAGCCCAAGTAGTCACAGTTCTTTTTAAGGGCCTTTTCAAGTAAAACTAGCTTTGCTGTTGGTTCTCTGGTTTTAAAGCTGTGTCTTTCTGACTGCAGTGATACAGTATAGTAATAACCAAAGACTAAATCAATCTTAGGTCACATTTATACTATTTGCATCTAGGAAAAACTATGAAGATTAGAAGTACTCCTTGGATAAATTGTTTTATAACTTATTCTGACCATAGTGGAGAAAAAATGTTCTAAATGTTACAGTTTTCACTGCTGTCACAGTAGCCAAGAACCTAAAATTTGTAGACACAAAGTAGATTGTCTTGGATGCCAGTGTATATGATTGAATTTTGTATTTGACATCTTTGTCAAATGTGATTTCACTTTTGTCAAGTAATTTCAGTTTCGAAGCAGACCAGGAAAGTTCTAAACATCAAGTTCAGGCACAGGGGGTTTTGTTAGGATATTCCTTGAATTAGAAAAATGAAAATCACAGACATCATAGAAATAGAAAAGAAGATAATGTAGTTCATAAGACTTAGTGGAGACCCTGATCAGTGCTCTTAACAAACACAAATACACCCAGCTTTACTACTGTTCCATTCTGCTTTAAGCCCTCACAATACTTTATTATTCAGAATGACAATCTTGCTTGCAATGTTATTTGTAAAACTACTGATTATACACGGATGTAGTATTTGCAACTAAAATAACATAGAATTGCTTTTATTTTTTATTGCTACCGTGTCCTTTGTGTCCTTATTATAATAATGTGAGTGAGTGTTACTCACTGTCAAAAAAAACATACTGTCAAAAATTCATGTGGGACACAAATGAAGATGGAGGAAAAAAATGCCACAGAAAATTGATGGAAACACTTGCATTTCTAACAATGTTGTGAAGCTATCCTAAAGAAAGCCTAACATTTGCTTTGCCTCCTAGTTTAATTCTGATTATTTCTGTTTTTTTATGCAAATGCTTCCTAGTGTAGAACAAAAGAGTTGTGTAAGGAAGGACAGAAGTTTCCTGGCTGCCTGTACCATAGGATTCATAGTAATGGTTGCTCTTGCAAGTTTGCTTATAGGCCCATATGGTAGTCTATAATCAACTCCAAATGTGATTTTTGGATTGTAAATTCCACATGGGTCACCAGGAAGTAGAGGAATCTGACTCTTATCAGGCTAGTTATTGAAGTCTGTTATTTCTTGGGCAAGTCTCCTCTGCATTAACAGGCTGAAATGTATTCTGCCTTCTTATGTATATGTGTTTTATATTGAAATACCAAAATTCCCGTGCTATCCAGTGAAACCAGAAATTTCGTTCCATATCAGGATGGAAAGAACATGTGGGCTGTGATACTTCAACAATTTTAGATGGGGGAAAGCTCTTAGATGCTTAATACCTTTGGGAATGATCAAAGTAAACCTAAGAACTTGGCAGATTCTTACATTATTTTATTTTAATGATCTTTAACTTTTAGGTCTACATATGATATGCATTGTGGCTGTGCTTATGATATATAAGAAGTGACATTAGATTAGATTTTGCCAGAGGCTTCAAGATAAAATAGAATAATAACATGAAAATTATCAGAAAATAATTTTGGCAAGGGAGCTCTTTGGGAATTCACTAAAATCTTACTCTTGATCTCATTCACACTGAATAAATCTCAACAGCTTTGAAAGAAGTGATATTACATTGTCATCAGTCACAGCCAGCACCAGTTCACAAGGGGAAAGTCCTGTTATACAAATTTTATTTTCTTTCATGACAAGGTTCCTGATCTTGTTGATCAAGGGGAAGCAGCTGATGTAATCTTCTTTCTGAATTTCAGTAAAGTCTTTGATATTGTCTCTCACAGTGTCCTGGACAAATTGTCCAGCACACAGGTGGATAAACACATCATCTCATGGATGAGCTATTGGCTTATGGGTCAGGAACAAAGGGTGACAGTGAACGGGGTGACATTAGACTGGTGACCTGTTGTGGGCACCCTAAGAGGCATCCCTAGGTTAGGGAGACACAAGAAGCTTCCCTTAAAAAGCTGTTAAGTCTCCATTGTCTCCTTCCCCTTCTCCTATGTCCCTGAGCCACTCCCTCCCTATTACCTGATTGGCCCTCATCTTTGTACTGCCCCAAGACAAGGGGAACACCCCCCTTCCCCTCGGGACAGAGAAACGAGGAGGCTCCCCATGAGTGTGCCTTGGACCCTGAACATCTTACCACATGGCTAAATTAAACATCTGGGCATACTACGCAAAGGCTCTTTTTACTTCCTTACCCTGGACTTTACTAGCAGCAAGTCAGGCTACAACAAATGACACACTGAACAGGGACCTCTTCGCCTGGAAAATATCTGCACTAGACCACCCCCAGAATTTGGGGTTTTTTTTACCCCAGTGTGGTGAGTTTAACATTTTGGTTCTTTCTTCATTTACTCTCAGACGTTGGGAAGAGATGGGTTGTTGGGTTAAGATGGAAACAACACTAACCCACGTGTAATAGATGGATAATGAGAGGATTTGCTCTCGCAATTAAAACATTACTATTGTGTTAATATTAATAAAAGCTTTAGTGATGTATAGTTATGCTATTGTAGTTTAGATGTCCTCTGTTCTCCCCATAGTTCCCTTTTCCCCCCTGTATTATGACCACCAGACAGCCGGGGTTGTCTAGGACAGGTACAAAGAAGGCTGCACGTGTCCCTTGCACAAGGCAAGTTGGGAACGGAAAAGCTTGTTGCTTAGGGGCTGGCAACACCTGATCTCCAATCAAGTTACAAGAAAGCAGTCTCCAGCGATAAATGGCAAAGAAGAGCTGACTGACAGACTTTGGGAGAGGCCAGGGCTGGCTGATGCAACCCCAGGGATATAAAAGACAGAACATCCATCTTGAAGATGAACCACCCACATGATATGCATGCGGGAAATTCCCCACGCTGCAACTTTTTCCTTACATAGTCCTTTGTTGTATTTTTGTTAAGGTGTAATAAACCTTTATAAATTTTCAAAGTAAGCAGTTGTTTCTCACACACGCACAACAAGACGTTTACCTTAAGAAGCCTTTCCTTCAAGAAAATTTTTGTTTGTCAGAGGGGGAGTTGAAGTGTTTTGTACACTGGTTATTTAAGCATTTTCCTTATATTTTGTGGAACTCACTGGAGTTCCACAAAATATAAGGAAAATGCTTAAATAGCCAGTGTACAAAAGTCTCATTGTTAGGACTCCAAAGCCCTAACCAGTGAACTTTTGGAAGCAGTTTGGAGAAATTAGGAACTAGGAAAAATTCCATAAAGAATTCTAGCCTTTATTAAATATGATGATGAAATGCGCTCTGACTCTTGAGGAACATTTTTTAAATGGTGAACCCTAGCTAAAAACCCCTCTTCTGTGTTCCCTTTTTCATGCCCCTGCACCCCCTCCCCTGTCACAAGGAAAGACTTGTAATATATGTTAGAAATATTTCATGCTATCAAAGAATGTATTTTATAAAGATCGTGAAATCGAAACGAGTCTCTGACCACAAGCAGCCTGAGAGGCAGATGTCTATTCAAACTCCAAAATTCCTGGAGTCAGCCAGATAACAATCGCCATTTTAGCCCAATAATAGACGCACCCAACGCAATGATCACCAGTACCCTGAGTCATCGGAAACCGCCTAAGAGCGATCATCACCCTGTGGATAACATCAATCAAGATAGCCGAAGTTGCTAGAAGGATACATGTGAATATGCAACTTCTGGGATTCGATCAACGCTGGCTATCAACCAGGAGACGGCCTTTGTCCAGCTCTGTACAGTGAAAGAAACAACTATGAATGTGAAGAGTTACAAAAGAAACTGGGACTCCTTCGCCTCGGGTACAATAAACTGTATAAAACATTGCCGCTAGAAGTGACTCTCGTGAATGGGGGCGGATTCGATGCAATAGAGGTTGGATCCCAGTTCACCCAGCTTGATGCTGTCTCTTTGGCTGTGGTGGTTTTGAGGACCGTATTTTGGCCATGGAAAAAGGTAAATAAATCTTTTTGCATTTTTTATAATTTGGCTTTCGACTGATCATTTATAACAGACTCCTCCAGGTTTTCCCGTCCTTACTCCCGGCTCAAGTTGGCACTCACCACATGGTTGCGGCCTCATGGTCACATTCACATGCTCAAGATGGTGGAGACCACATGACAGGAGCCACAGGGTCTCCCCTTCTGCCCTCTGATCCCCACGTCTCTTCCCACAGTTCCCAAGGTCCCAGGATTGAGGGTAGTGGGGTCAGAGGAGTGGCCCCTGATTGGCAAATTACAGCTGCAGCAGTTTCTTACAACCAAGGGGAAAGAAACCCCATGTGCGAGCCTTTTCCAAACACACGGTTTAATCAGTGTTGCAGTGCTGGAAAGGACAGTAAACAAAAGAATGGATGTGTTTACCTCAGTTGCTATAGCACCAGGAGATGCGGCCAGGTGGTGAGAGCCATCTCCTTTTGCAACGAACTGACGTCACTCTCTGCCGCAGATCTCCCCATC
>NW_005054468.1:1336535-1346940 GCF_000277835.1 Geospiza fortis
CACAGCCGCCAGTGCTGGGAGCAGGACAAACATCGGACGGCAGCGCCTCAGCACCAGCACCAGTGCCAGCAACGTGTCTGGCACCAGCAACACAAAACCACTGGCAAAGGTCAGAAAGTCCTTGCCATGAACGTTTTGGGGACAGTGAAATGGTTCAATGTAAAAAACAGATACGGTTTCATAACCTGGAATGATAAGGAAGATGTGTTTGTTTATCAAACTGCTATAAAAAAGAATAACCCCAGGAAATACCTCCACAGTTTATGAGATGGAGAAATTGTGGAATTTAATATAAGGAATAAAAGGCCTCCAAGTGTGAGTGGACCTGGTGGAGTTCCAGTGCAAGGCAGTAAACATGAACCGAACTACAAACCTGCAAAATATTATCCATGTCATCGGGTTGGACCTAACTAGGTTCATAGCCTGCCACATTGGTAGGTGAGGAAGGGTATTGTCCCACTCTGTTCTGCAGCGGGGTAGTTTCACTTTGCGTGGTGGGACCAATTTTGGGCACCACCAACTGTAAGAAAATTATTCAGCATTAGAGAGTGTCCAAAGGAGGGCCATGAAGATCATGAAGGGTCTGGAGGGGAAGTTATAAGAGAAGGGGCTGAAGTCACTTGGTCTATTCAGCCTGGGAAAGAGGAGACTGAGAGGAAGCCCCATAGCAATCTACAGTTTCTTTGTGAGGGGAAGAAAATGGGCAGACATTGATCTCCTTTCTGTGGTGCCCAGTGACAGAACTCAAAGTAAATGGTATGAAGTTGTGTCAGGGGAGGTTTAGGTTAGATATCAGGGAAACATTTTTCACTCAGAGCATGGGTGGGCACTGGAACAGGCTCCCCAGGGAAGTACTCACAGCACCAAATCTGACACGGTTCAAGAAGTGTTTGGACAATGCTCTCAGGCCTGTGGTGTGACTCTTCGGAATGGTGCTGTGCGGGATCAGGAGCTAGACTCAATGATCTATTTTGGTCCCTTCCAGGTGAGCATATTCTGTTATTTTACTGTGGATTTACAAATTATCTGTGATCTATTATAAAATATAATAGCCTTACCAGCAGAAACTAGCAATTTCGCATTAGTTAACTCTGAGACAGAGGTCTGCCTTAAAATATGTATGCTCCATTTGCATTCCATAACATTCTAGTGTTTCAAAATTCTTTGGATCATGCCTACCCATTTAAAGCACAGAATACATGTGAGAAAATCTCTGCTGCAAAACTCCACCTTTGTTGCTGCACAGTTACTGGGAAAATTTTGTGAAGAAAAAACACTGTGAAGAATTTTACCAAGCACAGAAGCATTCATGTCATCTCAGATGAATATTAGAAATATTTGAATATTGCAGTACCCCAATCTCTTCTCAAGGCATTAGGTCATCAGGTCTCTGAATTCCTCAGGGATTTAGATTATCAAACCATTTTTATTTGCATTCAAGAGCTAAAGATAACTAAGTGAGAAACACTGGTCTTGTGGTAGAAGCTCTTCTATTTACCAGCTATTCAGATGAACAATACCTTGGTATGAATTATTTTTTAAAACAGTTGTATATTGGAAACAAAATATCTTCATACTTATATGTATATGTAAGAACTTATTACTTCATAAGTTCTTTTTAAAAAAAGAAAAATTTAATTTGGAGATAATACAAAGCTGTTATAAAAGCTCATTAAGCACAAAGTATAGGAGAACTAGTGAAGCTTTAAAACTAGTAATTAAAATAGCTGATGTGTGTCTAATGCATTTCCTCAGTGTCTTTTAGGACCAGATCATGATAATGTATGTTTAACTTTTTCTTCTATTTCATGGACATTATTGCTAAAACTCATATCTCAATATTCTGTCAATATCCTTGTATGGTATTTGTACTTGGAGCATAAAAGCACTAGTATGTTGTCTACTGAAAAATCCCTGTGTGAATGTACAATATCTGAGCTATCACATTTAGCGTTCTGCCTCATTAGAAGGCAATGCATTAAGTATTAACTGACATGAAGAAACTTTGTAGCATATGATGTCTGTTTTAGAATCAATATAATAAATAGCTCAGAGATGATGTAGAGATGGCTCAGTGATCTGTGCGACTGGGGTGTATTATACTTGCCAATCTGGAATATATATTTTGTAGGAGTGTGTTTTCCAAGGTACTCTTAAGGCTTTTGAGCTGCTTTCCCATACAATGGAAGAACCCAGCTTTGTTTGTCTTTTAGATTGTTCTATCCTGACTGCAATGGTCATGTCTAGACAGGCTTTTTAGTCCAGCTGGTACATCTAAATGTTGAAATTCATTGTAAATAAAGTGATCCCTTTTTCTTCATGGCCTTGTGCAGGACCATCAAGGGATGTAAGCTGCTACATGCTTCTCCAAATGTTGTCCAGCTCTTTGATCCTTTCAATCTGCTTATCTGTTTGAAGTTGGGAGTCCTTAGCAAAATTATAGTAATGCAAGTGGCAGGCAATTTCACTAGCTTTCACTTGCTTGACTCTCTGTCCTCTTACTTTCTTATTTTTCCTTTAACACAAAAATTGCCGTAGGTTCATAATGCTTGAAAATATTACACCAGCCCGAGAGATAGAACAATTTCATTTATCAGGCTTCACAGAATGGACTTCCTATTTAAAACTCTTTGTATATAATTAATCTGTTATATTTTTGTAACGAATTCAAGGAGACTTTCAGCAATTTACCTGTGAACATAGAAAACAGGAGAAGGAATTATTAATGACCATTATATTACCTGTCTCCTGGAGAGATTTAAGGTATGATAAGGTATAAAGCTTGGAAATGCAGTTGTGGTACCTAGTTCCATGACAGGACAGATCTCGAAAGAAATTGCTCAGAGACATCTCTGATCACATTTCCAGCTGTTTAACCCATAGGAGAACAGCTGGAAACAGTCACAGCTACCACAGAGAAAGATGCTCTTTCATTAACTCCCTATCAAGGGATTACTCAGGTGAAAGAGCAATACCAAATATTTATAGAATGTTTACTTCACATTTAATGGTAGGGCAAAGATATTTATTAAATTTGCATTATTCTTAGATAGAAAACTTAAATATAATTGGAAATGGAAGTACCTATACCTGAAAACGGTATCACTACCCAGTGAGACAGCTTGTAAACATACAAGAGCCTGGGCTGAGAGCTTGATAAAACAGCTTGATAATTCCCACTTCATGACTTTGTAAATGTCTTGGATCAAATGCAAAGAAAGGATTAAACACGATAGCTTCTACTGTCATACCTTAACAATAGATTTCTTGCTCAGACATAAAATTCATGAAGTTGAGTTCAAGTAACTAAATTCCCCATGGAAACTTGAGAGATACAGATATTCATAAATGTGTTCACAGAACCCAGCACATTGACCACCAAAATCCTTAATACTGCTACCAAGAAATGTTGAAGAGATAGACGTGCTTAAATTCTCTGTGTCTCTGTCTGTGTGCATGTGTAGGTGTATGCGTGTATGCATGCAGGAGTCCAAGAGCCTACTGAAATATATGCCAAGAAGGTACCCTGCACCACAACTCCAAAAAAGGAGAGGTATTTGAGAAAGAGGAATCATGGCATTAAAATTATTTAATATTTAATCAGGTGAGAGAAGGCAAGAAACTGTTGTGTCCTGCACAGCTATTATCCATTAAACTGTCATTACAACAGAAGTAACCCTGAGAATAGGCCTTGTGTACTCTTTGTTCTTGAGAGGACTTGTGAAAGTCTATGTTAGGACATTCAGAGTATCAATCCTCCTTTATTTGCAATCATCTTGTCTATTCCTCTCTTGTGGAAATAAAAAGTGATAATCTTTCTGTACTATAAAAGAAACAGTCTTTTTTTATGCACATCAGTTTCAAGCCTAGCAGCATAAAACAAGCACTCAATTTTAAAATCCCAAAGCTTCCTCTCAGTTTCTATGGGTTCTGCTTCCTTTGTATCTTCATACTGCAGTCAAGGATTGGCAGTCCTTATCTGAATTATAAATTGAACTTATTCAGTGTAGCCAGCTGTAACAGCTTATCTATATTTCTGTAATTAAGAAACTTTATTATCATTTCTTTGTGGATGCCTGTAAGAGTGATGGGCGGTCAGCACAGTCAGGATGGACAGAGACAAGAGACCTCTGAAGCCAGGTCGTGGACTTGCAGTTTATTGCAAAGGGCGTGGGTGCAGGGCCCTGCTGGGAGCTGCCAGCTGCAGCTCAGAGCAGGCCCGAGAGGAGAGAGAGGTAGAGAGGATGAGAAAGTAAGAGTGTGAAAGCATAAGAGAGTAAAAGGGGTAAGAGCTAAGAGACGAGAGTAAGAGCTAAGAGCTAAGAGCTAAGAGCTAAGAGAGTGAAGTTCCCATTACAATACAATAAATTATCTTCTGTGTTGAATATTCTGATTCTCACTAACCGATCTAGTACAAGATACAAATCCTATAGCATTTCCATACAGCCTATGAGGATCACTACATTACCATACTGTGCTACATTTTAAACCCTAAAAACTACTTTTTGGACCTCTTCTGCCAAGCTGGCAGGGTCTGCTCGGACCCTTGGACCTGCCTGCTTGCAGAGGGAATTATTTCATCAAAAGGGGATTACCTTCAGCAGACACACCATTGTTTTCCCGTTGTTCAGTAACTAAGGGATCT
Source organism: Geospiza fortis (assembly GCF_000277835.1). NCBI lineage: Eukaryota > Metazoa > Chordata > Aves > Passeriformes > Thraupidae > Geospiza > Geospiza fortis. The sequence goes on from NW_005054468.1 coordinate 1,341,181, forward strand.
CAAAGCTTGCTTTCATTTCAATCTCGCTTATAGTTTCCGTATTCTCAAAATCTTTTGCCAGGCAATCATGTTTATAAGGCTTTCCTGTTTCATCCTCCCCAATAGATGCCAACATGTGCTCTGCTCACTGTTCTTTGCAAGAAAAAAGAATGCAGATATAAAATTTTTAATAAACTTTTCTTTAAAGAGGTATTTGTTAACTTTCTTTTCTTATTTTCCCTAGTCCTTCAGGCAGGTCAGGATGACAAATTGTTTCTGCTGCTTTCATTTTCGAATCCATCTATTTTTAATCTTCGTTTTTTCACTCATTTAGACATTTGCAGTTCAAAGACTCCAGTTTAATATGGGAAAATTCTGTTCTGGAGAACATAAATCTTCTATATTACTGTTGAATTTCAAATCCACTAAACCATAATATAATTTTCTTATTAGCCTTTTAATTCCATTAACTAAGATACAGAGATCATCAATTTGGTTAGTTATTTAATTTCTCCCTTGACTTTATTTTATCTTTTAGATACTTGAATACTGTGTAATGACAAATTTCAATCTTTCTTTCAGCCTTACTGGTTAGATCAATCTGTGCATAAAAGAAAAAGAGGATATCTGCCATGTGCATTCTTGGGAAGAAATTCTCCAGCTGTTTGAATTATTTTTTTGTGTCTTAGTTGCTTAATCACTCCATCAGATCATATTGCCTTCTTCAAAAATAGATTAAATTCTGAAATCCTTATTCCCTTTCCTGAATTCTTAAGAGACCAAAATAAAGGAAAAGTTCATGCTGAAACACATACAAGGTGTGATGAATTCTGCTCCACTCAATATTAAATTAATAAATTTTGCTAATAAGCCATCTTGGGTCAGCTGTGAATTGAATCAGAAATTTAAAAGACTATTGTATAATTAATTTAAATTTCATATAATTAAAGGGAAATATGTAAGCAGTAGGAAATATGTTTTCAAATGGCAACAGGTGCAGATGGGTTCTGAAATAAACAAAATTGCTGAGGTAAGGATTTCAGCTAAACCTCTCTCTCTATATATATAGCTAGACAAGGAGAAGAAGGAGTTTAGAATATTCAAGAAAAAACTTGTTATTTATCAAACAGAAAGGGAAGACTTAAAACAAAAGTAGATATTTCTCTTGTAAGTATTTATGAATGAGGATGATTTGATATCACAGTGATATGAAGTTCAGTTATTCTTAGGGACTGCATTTTATTGTGAAAGGAATAAAAAAATTCTTTAATTATTGGGCTGGTGCAATTAGCACCTAAGTTTTCTCAAAGAGAATTTTTTCTCTTTATAAAATGTCAAGAAAGAAGAATTACAAGATTATGCTAACTATATAGAAACAAAACAACAACAAAGAAAACCCACACACACAGAAAAAAAAGGGCACTAAACCAAAAACAAACAAACAAACAAGAAACACTGAAAGAAGATAAGCTAAATAACAGTGGACTAGAGAAATCTACACAAATAATAAAAAGATCTTGCAATAATCATTTAATAAACAGTTTGAATGATAAAAATTTAATTCTTATACAGAAAATGCATCTTTTCAAACCAGAATAATTTTATTGTTTGCTGAAATAACAATTTTAATGAAGACTGACAAATATATGTACTTGGGTGTTGTAAGTTATTTGATAACATAAGCACACTGACAAAAAGTTACAAATATAATAAAACAAATAAAGCAAATGTTCAATAAAATCTACCTGATGGATTGGTTTTGAGTTATATCTTAGCAGCCAGAGTACACACAAATAATAAGTATTCTGCTATCAACATACATGAAAGCGAAATAAAGAAATTTATCCTGAGGGTGAAATTATGAGGCTGACCCATTCAGATGCAAAAATTTTTAAAAACACTGTCATGGTTTAGGAATGGAAGTCCCAAATGTAGTTATTCCAACAAGACTCCAAATCTACTGCAAAAAATTACCTCTGTCATGGGCAGATCCAGGACAAAAGGTAATGGAAAATTGGATAGATCGTGGAAGAAAAATTCAAAATAGTTTTGAGAACTATGAAGCCACTACAATATAAATGTTATACCTTCTCTCTCTTCTCAAGTTTTGTTGGAATTATTCTTTCCAGACAACTCATCTTTCATCTACACCAACAAAGTTTTGGTTAAAAATGCCTTTACTAAGCTGAAAATCCTCCTTTCCATGCAAGCTTATACTGATATTTACTTGAGTACATACCTTGCTACTACAGAAAAACACTTTTGCACACATTGGAAAGATGCACTTTCGGAGAAGAGGATGTAAGGGGTTAATGTGGATATCTAGAATTGTTGTATAAGTAATTTCCAGTGTTTTTTGTGACTGCAGTTATAAAGAAATGTATGCAAGGAGAAAAGGCGGTGTATGAGATTAAGAGAATGTTAAAAAGGTGTTTGATGAACTCTGTACTCAGGGAACGTTATATTAATTTTTGACAATGGCAGTAATTTTAGCAATAAATATAGCATACTTTCTAGCCTCTTTCTAAATTTAAACACAGTAAAGGGATTATAACGAATGCTCACTTGAGAACAAATGAGAAGAAAGAAATTTATCAAATGCTTTTATGTAATATCCTCCCATCTGTAGTTACTTTAAGGTTCAGGAAGATTGATATATGTGACTTAATTGTTTTGGAGGAACAGAAATCAAATATCATTTTGCTTTTCCAAGAAAATGTAAGAAATAGAAAGCAGCATTCCAAGATGCCTTACAATGTTTTCACAACTCAGTGGTTTCAAATATGAAATAAAGCAACAGGCCATCTTTTCCCCAGCTTGAACTTTCTCCAGAACCAGAATACTCAGGTTGTACAAGACAACTCAGAAACATAATTTCAGTTCAGGCAGCCAGCACCTTTTCCAATGTTGTTCCAAGCATATGATCTGCTACTAATGTCTCATCAACACAATGTCAATTTGTCCCTAAAACCTTTCTCTGTATTTCTGCACTTTGATTCTTACATATGCCTGAAAATTACTACTGCCAAATGCATGTCAAAGTTATGCACTCCTGGGGAGAGATGAGCAATGTGGCCAGACAGGGAATTCTGCCCCTCTACTTCACTCTGGTGGAACCCCACCTGGGGTACTGGAAGACATCCCTGACCATGATGGGATGGCTGAAACTACATGATCTTTAGCATCCTTGTCAACCCAGGCCATTCTATTTGTTCCTGAGGAAAAACCTTGTAAATAGCAAATCCTGGGGGGAAAAATGGAAATAATAATTTGTGATAACAAAAAGATGTCAATTTCTGCACAAGGCTTAAACAAGTCTGCTCTAAAAAGTAGAGCAGTTGAAACAGCAGATAAACATCAAGCTGATTACATTTTAGTGACAAATGTAACTACAATATGTTATTTGTTGCAACACAAGGTGATGATATTTCTACTGATGTATTTTCTTTTATGTGCATTCTTTGGTTTTATCTTTCCAAATATAAAGCAAGAGTTGTAAACTAAAAAAAAAAGTATTCTTTATATTCATGGGTCAGTTGCACAGTGCTTGCTGCACCCTGACTTATACCAATCCAGGAAGCAATGCAGAATTTGATCATTTGCCAGTGATTTCCTACAGGTTCAGCCATGTCCATAGATAGATAGATAGATAGATAGATAGATAGATAGATAGATAGATAGATAGATAGATAGATAGATAGATAGATAGATAGATAGATAGATAGATAGATAGATAGATAGATAGATAGATAGATAGATAGATAGATAGATAGATATATGAAGACTGCAGAATTATGAATGCCAGAATTTACACAGTGTCTTGTTTTACTGTTCTTAGATACTAATGTATTTAATTAAAAGCAAAGGCTAGGTTTTTTATGATTTGCAGGTTTGCATAAAGACAAAGGTTTGGCAAAAAAGACAAATAAAATTTTTTAAAGTAAGTAAAACCAACAGGTGGGAAATAGGTAGTGGCTCTGAGAAGATTTTTCTTTAAGATGCTGTATATTCCTCTGTAATTGTTTTCCTCTCTAGATATTTCCCTATGGTGCCTCAACAATCTTTACCCTGATACTGCCAATTTTTGCACATTCCATCTCTTTTTGACATCAACAGTTGTATTTCCTGACTTTTTTTTTGTTTCTGTGTTGACACACGTCATTCTACCACAATTAAGTTACATATGTCCTTTGTAGAAAAGAAAAAGGATTATTCCTTTGTCCCAGTTTTGGAGACAGGAATGTGGCAAGAACACACCAACGTTTATGCAGCAACATGTTGGGCACTCCTTTTTATAGGGGCTTCAAACTTTCCACGCTTCCAAACATGTTTGGATAAGGGTCTTAACTCCACCTATCTCACTGGCTAATGATATGGGTGCATTCATAGTTCAAAGGGATTGGCTGAGGTCCCCTGTTTGAGTTTGACCTAACCTATCAGCAACATACCTGGGGACTTGTTTACTTCTATTTCTCTAACAAGCTAGGCTGGTTGAGTTGGTGTCGGTTAATGCCAATCCATCTGTGCAGCTATAGATTGGCAATGCTACAGCTGTCCCATTCCTTCACTTACTGAACTCCACCAAAGAAAAAGGTTGATTGGTGTTTTCTGACCACTTCAGGACATACTGTCAGTGAAAGCTGCACTTTCCACTAAGGGAATTGAAACACCATTAATTCTGGCATCTACTGATCCCTGTTGTTTTTTACTCATGCTCTGTCAACCTGAGACCTTTTAGTAAAATTCTCACAAGTACAGTCTCGTTCCAAGGGATTTGACTGTCTTTTGTCAGGGTAATAGACAGTCACACAAGGACTTGGGTGTTATTTCAGTCCACATTCTGTTCCTAAATGCAATTTGTGAACAGCTGATGCACAGATTCAGATCAGTAGGGATGTTGAGACTTTTGTTGAGAGAAACAAGCTTCTTCAAGACACAGTATTTCCTTATATGGTATTTTTCACTAAAAAACCTATCACAAATTTCCATGTCAGCAACACATTTTAATGTCCTTTTATGGGGGTGATCACACACTGCCTACTTGTCCAGCAGGCTCTGGCAGGCTCCTCTCTGTAGGGCATTTGCCATGTCACATCTCTTCCCTCCAAGATCAGGCAGAGACAAGCTTCTCTGTACTGCCATGGCGTGCTGTAAGTGCATCCGACAGCCTGTCTTATTATGTCTTACCTACCTCTATAGTAATAAATATATTTTTAGGTTCTCTTTCCTGTAGCTTTTATTGAAAGTCATGACACTAGTATAAAAAAGGCTATTCCAGTCAGAACTAGATCACACTGGATGCCTTGTCTCACTTTCCCTGTAGGGCAATAATGTCTGAAGCCACTGGCAAGAGCACCTGAGGTCTTTACCTGTTTCTGTTCTTGCTGTTATGCATTTCAGTAGCAATTTAATCATAGTTTCTGAGGAAGGCCACAACCTATTCATGAGCCTGGAACTGCCAAATTTCAAATGTTCTAAAATAAGCAATCAGTAAGAAGCATTTCACTCCAAAAAATCAGGCAGAGTTAGGAAGTAATACTGTCAGCTGGGTGTGACTGTTCTTTCTTTCACTCTCTGTGCCTAAATCTTATTTACATAAATGCAAAGTATGAGTTTGGAGATAGATTTTTATATTTAGTATTTTTCCATCTGCCATTTTGTTGCTAAATTCTGGCAGTTTATTTACCTCTATCTCCCTTTCCTTTTCTTCAAATTACACTATATTTGATTGACAGTTAATTTATAAGAGTTCCAAACAACAACTAACTTTTTGCAATGTAA
>NW_005054468.1:1346970-1347212 GCF_000277835.1 Geospiza fortis
CTGCTGATCTTCTAAGCACTTATATAGAGATAAATTCCAAAAGGAGTTGCACTCTCAGGTACACTGCTGTTGCTCTGGGGCAAAGTCCAAAAAAAGAAAAGAAAAGCTGTAAAGCATCTGCTCAGTGATTAGTCATTTTGGCATCTTCAGACATATTCTTAAAGGGGATTTTAATATATGCTCACTCTTTGAGAAGACTGATTTGGGCAACCACATCAATTATTGTTCCCAGGCAGTAGTAA
>NW_005054468.1:1347237-1381936 GCF_000277835.1 Geospiza fortis
CTTTCCCTAGGTTATTGAATGACAAGAGATTGGTTCTGATGCCAATGAGACAATGGAAAAAGACAACTCAGAAATGCTTTCTAACATGGCAGGCACTGCAAAACAGACCGGCCACCAACTCCTGCTGGTATCTTATGGTGAAAGCTATCATGGGGTGTCGCGCCATGCTGCCCACTGTCTGTGGGGACAAGCAGTAATGTGACTGGTCAGCTGCAGAAATTAAAAGCTGGTAAAAGGTCTTCAGTGAAATCCGAGGGTCCTTTATTGCGCGCAACAGCGACAGAATAGATGCTTCTGAATGTAGGCACACAAAGACCCTGAAAAATGGGGGACTACAACTTATATAGACTAAGTGATGAACATTCTAGAAACATTCTAACCAATAACAAACATACATGTAACCCATATTAACATAATAACACCACCCCTCCATGATCCTTTGCAAATGAACTGTAACTGTGACTCTCCATGACTTGAAACAATGTCTCTGTACTTAGGGCGAGGTTCTCCACGGCCTAGGGCCGACTCTGGCTAAGGCGAGCTCGCTGGCTGTACTAGGTCACATCACAGATTGCAAGGAAAGGAAGATACAGAAATAGGGAGAAACCTGACCTGAACCCTGCATTGCAATGTGTTATTATGATACTGCCAAACCCCTTCATAATTCTCCTTCTCCCTCCGCATAGCCAAGAGCTACCCTAGTAACCCTTAGGCAGAGGACTGCTCTATCCAGAGCAGTTCCATTACCAGCAGACAGATAGCCTGTTTCCTAGGCCATGTTGCAACACAACTTCATTTCCATGAATGAATTCAACAATGTTTTGCAGAACCCCAGAGAGGTTTGTATTCCCTATTCCCCAGATTTGTTGCCACCTATAATTTCTGTTAATAACTTCTCTTTCTTGTTCATTTTTTCAGGATTTTGCTGCTATGATTGTTAATTTCCTTCCTGGCTCATTCTTCTTAGCTGTTGATCAGAAAATCTTTTGAGTTTGCCTTCAATATTACAGTTTTCTAGTTTAGCACTACTTATTCAGTAAAAAGATATTTTGACGTCAGCTGTGTTCTGCTCTGTCACCATTTTAAATTTATTTGTTCTATTAACCTGCCCTAGGACCCAGAAATATGGCTGAGGAAGGAAAGAATGGCTCAGTACTATTCAGGTTCCAAGGCGGTGTTGGCATGAGGGGCTGAAACCATTTATTCACTGGTGGACCAATACATATATGGCTATTTTGGGAAAAGAAAGGTTGTTTAGTGAATAAAAGAGAATTAAGTCAAGTTAGGTAAGTAACAGGATATTCTGATTCATAGGAGAGTAACAATCTATGCAGGATTATTGTGAAAGAAGACTGAGTGAAGTACATCTCAACATCTTTTGGACTGGAAGGGAGGAAAAAAACCCTATTTTTTCCACACTTTTGGACAGAAGAAACAAAGTACTTTCAAGGCTGAAAATTTGCCCTGGCAAAGAAAGAAAGAAAGGAAAATCACGTTGTTGGGGTTTTTTTATTCTTGAAAGTTTTGGAAGAGGACTTAGAAGACAGGAATTCAGGTTAAGTTTGTTGTAATGGTTGTGAGACAAGAAAGGAATGGCAAGGAAAGATTATTTTGGTTTCTTTTTAGTATGATACAAGGACTCTGTGGATGAATGCAAGCACAGCTGGTAGGATCCGTTTAGTCCAATGTCCAGCAACATCCTCAGCATGACAATGGTGAAAAAACTATATGTCTACAGAGGGTATGAGAACTGGGAAAGCATGGCATGGAATATACAAATGTTTTTTTAATTTGGCTCTGGGATATCCTTACACAGACTGAAATAGGTGGATTTGAGCTCCATGATAATAGTCAATAACCTTTAACTGAACCTTCATGTTTGTCAGTAGGTCATAGATCAGCCAAAGCCCCTGCATGATGGCAGCAAGACAGTTTGTGCTCCCATGAGTCAGTAAGTCGCTCAGGCCTCCAATGGATGCACATGCTGTTGTAAAATCTGCTCTGAAGTAGTAGCTGTGTCACCACCTCCATGACAGCCATATCGAAGTGTATATTCAGAAGGTGCAACTAGCTTCCTTCTACAGAGGGATGCATAACCTAATTCTTGACAAATCAGGACTAGATTAAGCGACCATGTGCCATAGTCCACAAAGCCTTCGGGCGTCTCTTTGGATGGTAAATTCAATGTTGCAGATGTGAGGTAGACAAGTAGTGTGTTTGGACACAATCCTGAGCAATATGCTCTGTGGTACCCTGCTTGATCAAGGAGGTTGGACCAGATGACTTCCAGGAGGTTATTTCCAGTCTTTCCCATTTTGTGATTTTGTTTTTGTGGTTTGGGGTACGTGACAGAGGCCTAAGAAGGGCTTATAGCATAGCTATGCAGTTAAGTTATAATCTTGGAAACACTAAACATCATTTATGCAGATTTTCATCATATATGCAAGACCTTTTTTTACAACACAGGCACAAGAAATCTGTGCTGAAAGAGGTCAGAGACGGCATTTGCCTTGTTACAGGGAATTTGAGGCACAGTTACATATTTTCATTATAGTTTTTGTCTCAGCCACAAGTAAGTGGACACCTTACACTCCAAAATGAGCCACTGGGACAACATTATTACTAAAATATAAAAAGAAAGAGAAGACTTATGAAATATAGTTTAAAATGTTAGGAGAATGAAAGTTAGGAGAATGAAAAAGAACAAAGGAAAATAATCTAGAAAAATCTGCTAAAAATACTATTACTTGGGTTCATAAATAAATCACACAAGTGGAAATTACTCTGAACAGCTTTCCCCTATGTTGAATACTTTTGTTAACATACTTACTGCAGTTAAATTCAATTATATGTAGTATATAGCTAAAAATTAATCAGAAAATCTGATACAGGGGTGTTTTAAGCAAAACATTATAGGCCAGGAGGGTTTCAAGCAAAACATTAAAGCAAGCAAATCTTGTAGCAGTATGTTACACAATTAAAACAGTGGGATGAGGAAAGGAAATAAATAAATTCAAACATATAATTAAAATGCTGTTTAGTTCATTGGAGACTAATTAGTCTGAATTTGCTGGTTAGAAAACTGTCACAGACTCACACTTGTGACTTCTGTGGCTCAGATGGCTGGTATTACCATGGCATTCTGTGCAGCTGGTTCCACGGTAATGTGTGAGGCAGACAGGGACTCACAGTCATAGTGCTGCTGCTGAGAGGGAGTTGCCAGAACCCACAATCATGTTCTCTGTGGCAGAGTCACAAGCAAATCTCTTGAATCATTGTACAAATCCTGTTCTCATTTGGGCTAGGATTGGAAGGCAGGGAGTACCTGCTTTTAGAAGAAGTTGGAGTTGCATGATGGAGAGAAGTAGGAAGAATTGTAAGTTAAAAACATGTGGTGAGCCCCTTGCTGATGTTTAGATGTTAGGTAAAATGCAAAAAGAGACTGCAAATCTTTGTAAGCCTTCAGAATGCAAAATGACAACATGTGAATGGACATTGGCAGGATGCTGGCAAATGTTTAAAATCATGAAAAATACAGCAGCCAGTCTTCAAAATACATTGTGCTCCAAGCTAAGCCCCTTCAGTATTTCCAGAAGGAGCTTTCATCCTTCATGCTCCTTTAATTAAGAGTTGGTGCTCCAAATCTCACCTCTCCTCTGTGCCCCATCCACTTAAAAGTAAAAAATTCATTTTTCAGCTGGGCTGCTAGTAATAACTAAAACTAAATCTTCCACCATTTATTGGCTATTTATTTTATTGCATTGAGGAATTATTTTTTGTTTTTATGTACTGAAGAGGTTCACTGCATGTTGTTTCTGTTGTCATAGTATTTCAGGATCAACATTTTCTAGAGTAGTTGTTATAAATGAAAACTTTAGTATCTGTGAATTTCCAGCTTCAACGTTCATGTGAAGGTTTACAAATATTGAGCTGATTCTGTCAACAACTGCATGGGGTAGTATTTTTCATTCCAAGGGAAGTTCCTGCCTTCCTCAACAAATACCTGTCGTTTAAACCAAGACACTCTCATTCCACACCAAACCCATATTTCCAGCTTAGACATAAGAATGTTGTAGGGGAGCATATCAAAGGCCTTAGAGATATTTAGTGAGATTCACAGGTCTTCCCTTCCCCACTGATGACGTCAATTGTGGCTAGATGAGTCAAGCAACATAAAAGTGCCCTGCAACAGCTAAGGCAGCAAATGAGAAATTAAACAGCCAAACAAAACCCCTGGGAGGAAAGACTGCAGTCACATCTACCTCCAGATAATCTCAGAGGTTTTTCACTTGAAGTCTTGAACTCCCTTCTGAAGTCAGATAATAATGCCTGGACTTTCTCTATCAACAATTCTAGCAAAACCTCTTTGTAAGCTTTTCTAAGCAGCTGCACCATTTCCTTTTGCCATTTCTTCTTCAGCACAGGAAAATTAAAGCCCACAAGTTCCTCTCTGCCCCCACTTTCACTCTGCCTTTGCTTTCTGAATCTGAATGTAACAGAGACTCTTATTGGGCATTATGGGTATGAAAACAGTGGCATGCATTGAAGTCTGAACTGATGCCAAGTTCCCATTTTGTTTGGGGCATTGAAAAACCTAGGAGAATGAAAAGTCCTAGATATTTTTTCAGTCATTTTCTGAATAAGGAAAGAAATACTTGGGTCTTATTGCCTGATACAACAAGGATTTGTTACTAAGCATTAAATAGGCAAGAAAACAAACAACTGTCACTTTTCAGAATGAAGGAAAGAAAAACATTTCTAGGTCCTCTTCCATTATCAAGCAACTTCCCTTCAGGTGTTATGAATTGACACAGGAAAGAGCTGAAACACCATATCTTGAACCTCTCCCTGTCATGTTCCTTCAGATGACTGTTCAGGGCTTCCTCCTTGCATTTTGCAATCTCCCAGCAGAGGTAACTGAACAAACCAGGCAAGAGACGTGAATCTGAACCCTCTGGAGGGGACCTCACACCCATGTCAGAGCTCTTGTAATGCATTATCTAGGAACAGTCATATGCAGTGGGTGGCATTTTTGAATAGGGTTTTAAACCGTTTCATGTGCATTTGCAGCCATGCAAATATTGTTCTGATGTTCAGGCATCTGACTGTCTGGCTTATGTATTTCCTTTTCATTTCCAAAGCCTCTTCTTTTTCAGAAAAGCAAGTACTGTCTAAGAATAAATATTGTTTCAAAAAACCTTGGTGGAACTACAAGAATCAAATATTTTTAAAGTGCTGCCAAAAAAAAAACCCAAACCAACCACCCAACACCCCAAGAAACAAACAAACAAACAAACAAACAAACAAACAAACAAGAAAACCCAAAAAACCAAACATACTAAAAAGCAAAAAAGGACAATACACGAAACAAACAAAACAAACCAAACAACACCAAACAAAAACAAAACAACTTTTCTGTACCCAGACTGAGGGATATTGGTACTCTTTGTGAGCTCTGCCTAAAAACAAAGATTGGCATAACTAAAAAGTATGCACATCAATTATACTTCATTGACTGTTTACATTGTTCACGTTTCTCTGATGTCAGGCATTTAACATAGCTTTTAAAACCCCATTGCACTGTATTATCTGTAGCTGTCCAACTGACCCTCCCGATGCAGGAAAAAGGTCTCCTGGATAGTATATTCTGCTTCAGAAGAGTCAGCATCTCAGTCATAGACAGTGTAGGTAGTTTGTTATTATTTTCTGCTTAAGGAGATGACCTGCTTTAAGGTTGTGCTCACCTTAGCAAGCTGGAGGACTTTTGTACAGGAAGTAAAATTAATGCTGAGATACCACTGACATCCTACATGCCTTTCAGGCGTTTACCCCAGGTTCCACTGTGGTTCTAATGACAGAACGACCACCAGTAGTTGGAGCCCAACAGGTGAATTTCCAGAATACATGTGTCCTGTGGGATCATACATGTGGGCACAAGTTTTCATCTTGCCATTCACAGTGTGAACTAAAGCATGATAAAAGGGGACACTTAAGAGTTTTGTTGCAGAAGTTCACTCCTCCTAAGAGCAAGATTGCACAGAAATGTGGAAGTTTCTAAAGGCCATTAATGGTTCATTGTCATCCTATTACAGGCATTTGATTTGCTCAAACATAGCTTCAGTGTCTAAACCCTCTCTTTTTCTTTATTTACATGATATATACTCCCTTACCCAGTCCAAATTAAAAAATCACTAAAATTATAACAAACAAAAAGGTCTTTGGACCTTAAAGAAAGATCATTTTGGTCCTATCATAAAATTATCAAAGAAATACTACTAAATTTTAAGATTTAATTTCGAAGTCTTTATATATGTAACATAATTCCAATAGATCAAAATAGTTTGTATAGAAAGTATTTTTTCTAAGTATTTCATCCTGATGGCTTGAGAGGCTCACCTAGAACAGCGACTAGACAGAACTAAAGGAATAAAGTAGGTATTTATATAAAGTAGGTATTTATTAAAAGGCCTTAGAAGGATACACCTTGGGCTGCAAAAGAGACTGGCCTGGGCTTTGCCCAAGATGGACCCAAGATGGTCACAAGATCAATGACCAGTCATGAGGTTTCACACTTTAATAAGTTTTGGTCCATTTACCTATTGGGGTTAATTGTCCAATTACAGCTTCAGGTTATTAAGTCCCATCCTCCTGGTTTGATTTCTTCAATTCGCTGTTTATGCTTTTGGGCTTGAGGCTTTAATGGCTGTGTTTGGTTCTCAAGCTGGAAAAGGATTGTTTTGTCTAACCACCCTGTGAAGAGAACTTACCAACACTTAATATGAAGTTCAGAGTTACGCACTAAAGCAGTACAGACTGAAAAATATGAAAGCTAAAACTCAAGGCAGCAATACCTTGATGCCTTAATACCAGTAATTAAGGATTTCTAGTAGAATACCAGTAATTAAGGATTTCTAGTAGAATACCAGTATGAATACTAGTAAATGGATTTCTTTTGTTGTTGTTATTTATGGTTTTGTTGATGCTGTTGAGTCAGGGACAGAAAGGCTCCAGTCTTCAGGTGGATCAGAAGGCTCAAGAAGAATTCTTTATTAGCAAGAAGCAGCAAGTTTTATAGTCTCACTTGCTAAGTGGGACCAGATTGATCTCAAAGTAGAAAGATCTCACATTACTGGTGGCTATGAATAGCAAGCTGTGAAGAGCCATCATAACTACAAAAAATGGTTAAAGAAAGAGGGATAATAATTGTTTGAATTCTTTCATCTGAGATTACCAGACTCAGCCTGGGAGAAATTGTCTCTGTTCTCTCTTCAACTGAACTGAGAAAATCCACAGGTTGTATGTCAAATTGTATGCACTGAGTACATAAAATGCTGCAAAAAACCAGCTGGCAGTATTTCTTTGCTCTCACTTCTGTCATAAGTTGTCTGTCTTACTTTCTGATCAAAACACAGATTTCTCTCTCAGCCAGTTTCTAGTTGCAACTGCTATGGTACTCTCTGCATAAGTGATAAGCATTTAATACTCTTCTGTAGAACAAGGTTCAAAATATAACTAGGTTGGAAAGTAACTGGCCTTATCCTGACAATTTTTTGTTACTAAAACAACCTAACCTCTGACCCTTTGGCATTCAAGAAGGGTGTCTCAAAGAACCACCTTACAGCTGTGTCTTTGATCGAGGTTCAGGAATAGCTGGATCTGACTTGGGCTTGGGGAAGGAAATGCACATGGTGCGTGACTGCAGTACCAGCAATGCATCAAGTTCCACTGCTATGGGTCAGTTGTTTGCTAGTATTGTCTCAGCTGGTGTTACTTGTAGAGTTAATAGGAAAAAAGTGAACTGCTGTGATTTATAGCTGTTTCTGCATTACAGGGTATATATTCCTGTTTTATTTTGGGCACAGGAGTATTTTCTTCAAGCAAGTTTCACTGCCAAAATGTGTTAAATTAAAGATTTCAAACATTCCCCTAACACAGACCAGTGACTACAGCAATGTGGTGGTTTTGAATGGGAGGCATTTATGGAAGTGATGTAAAAGCTTCTGTGTAATTGACAGTCTGTGGAACCACACCTCTGTGAAAAACACATGTTAAAGATGAAAAATCCTGAGAAAGCTCTCTTTTCCTTCCAGCCTGGAACAGGTAACAAGGCTGGCCCGGGGCTGGACCAGGCCAGGCAGACTCTGGCACAGGATCGGGCCCCTCTCCAGGGAGCCTGTTGAGCCCTGTCCCAGCCAGGACAGGCCCCAGCAGCTGACAGGCAGGGGGGGGGGGGGCGGCGAGGCCCCAGACCAGAGGCAGCCCTGCAGCCTGTGCAGAGTAACCCTGCAGCTGGAATTAAATAAAGAGAAAACCAAAAACTAGCCATGCCACCGATTCTGACACATCCCCAGCCACTGTTCCTGCCACAAACACCAAGTGATCATCTGCAGGCCCTGGGTGAGGTATTAACTCTTTCAATGCTTCAATCCTCCCTCAAGTGAGAGAAATTACTAAGATGTAAGCATGTAGAGGAGCAAGATGAAGACACTGAGGTCAGCGAAGAAGTCAAGTCCCAGATGGGAGGGATGAGGAGATGCCTTGATCATGGGGCCAAAATCCTCTTGTAGAGCTGTGGAAAAAAGACCCTGTTTCCTTGTAACACATGAAAGCCATGGGGAGAGGAAGGGTTCAATTTGATATCAAGCAAAGGCCTAAGTAAGCAGATGTTAAAGTAGCTGTGATCCTATGAGAAGTTTGACCAGAGAATGAGAAAAGAGTAGTCCTGTGCCCCCAAGAGAAAAAAAATAAGATCTGTCTTCCCAGAAATGCAGATGATTTTAGAAACAGATAATGAGAACTTTTGGTTTTGAACACTTCATCTTTAAAACAGTACCCCATTAGTTGACATGGCACATAAACACAACTGTGGAAAAAGCTTGTAGAAAATGGGAGGGACTTCACGATTGCAGATTTCCCTGAGGAGCTGCTATACATGAGGAAATTAAGAGTCATGAAAGCATTTTTTTTTTCCTGTGGAGAAGTCTCCATAATATTCACAAGAAGGACTTTGCTGCCTAAGTGAACTGAAAAAAGACTATTCCAGAGGTGGTAAACTGACTGAAATTTTAAGTTTTGTTTCTTTATATTGTCAGTAGGAAAGAAAAGGTTGTGGGGGGAGGGTAAGTATTCTGAAGGTTTTACTCTGATTCTTATTACTCTTTCTTTAGCTACTGTTAATAAATTTTTCTTTATACCCTTTTGAAGTTCTGAGCCTACTTTGCCTTTTCCTAATCCTACCTCACAGCACAAAGTGAGTGCACTGGTGATTGGCCAGCACTGGAACCCACCACATTCACTGGTGCATAGACCAGGCAATCTCAAAATTGGCAAAATCTCAAATTGGTGAACCAAAACCACTACACAAAATTGGTGTTTCTGCGCGGTTTCGAATGAAACCACCACAAGCTTAAAGTTCATTAGGCTTTGCTGTTTGCCGTCGCACCTGGATCCCAAGAGAAAGGGCGAGCCATGTAACCCGCTAGATGCTCAGCCCTTTTCTTCCAAGTGGTGTCACCAAGTGGCCGCTCCCTGCCTCGACGTCCTGAGCTGGTACTGAGGGCAGCAGTTCGACTTCTGGCTTGGAACCTCTCCTTCCACTTGGCCTGGCTGAAGGTGGACACCTGGAGAGGTTCCTCCTCACAGCTGAGTGGCAAAAAGAGAAAGAGGGACCCTGGTGGCAAAGTTCCAAGATGTTTATTCTTCCCCAGAGGAAGAAGCACCCAAGACATTACAATGCAACTATGCCAAAAACAGCACACACAGAAGAACACTACTGAAGCTATTATAACATGTTATAAAGGGGGGCAGTCTCAGGGGAGGAGGCTGCCCACAAACCAATCATGGGCTAGCAAGGAGGAGCATGGGGTGGGTTCATATTAACATAAAACCAATGGGGAAGAAGGAGGGAGGAGTGAATACATAATCAACAAATGGGTGAAGGGAAACAACATAACTGACATAGAATCTTCTGGTTAAAGGGGTGTAGCAAACAATAACTGACAAGCTGCAGGGGCAGGGTTTAGAGGACTGACAGGGAAGAGTCAGGAAACATGGGAGGTGCAGAGGAGATTGACATGGGGATTGACTTAAAGAAAGGCGGGAAAATATGGGGTAAACAACTTCTGGGAAGAACCATTAGGGAAACTGAACAGGGGGGATATGGAACAAACCATTTCTGAACATAGGAAATATATTGCAAATTAAACAATTAAAGCTCAAGAGCAAACCACAACAGCTGTTGTTTAGAATTTCCCTTTAATAGTTTTGAGACTGTATATTCTTTATTGTTACCCCAAGGAAGATGAAATGAGAAAGTTTAATACACTTCATTTTTACCATGAAATGACTAATTTGTGAAAGGTTCTATATGAATAAGGTAGGTCATTTACTGACTCACCATTTTCAATTTGATTAATGTTCATGTATTGTTGTGTATAATTTAAGGTCTCTTTGTATTTTGTGAATATATTTTTGAGAATTGCTAGAAATGCCCTCACATATTGAAAAGACAGAATATATTTTTAAAATTTATTCCAAATGCACACAAGCAAATTAGTTTTAATTGTATGGTTTGGGTTTAAGTTTGTATTTCTCTTTGGTTATATTTTGGCAGCAATATATTATTACAAAAATACATTCATTTTAATGTATTTTTGTAATAATAATTAAACAATAACATGTTCTTTTGGATATGTACAGTCCTAACCTGTTAGTATCATTGCTTTTGATGTGGGAAGTGCAAAAATTACTGAAATCAATTACACTTTAATGAAGCGCATCATTGTAAAATGGATTGTTGTAATATCCTCTGTATCAATACATTTCTTCACAACCCTTTCCAAAAGTTACAAATAAAAGACAGATATTGTTAAAATATTAATTTTTCTGAGGTGTTTTTTGTATCTAATGAACTAATTGTTCTTTAGTTTTCTTACTGCCTAAAAAAAAGGAAAACATTATTTCAGATTTAAAATTTCTTTTACAGTTTTGATTCAAATACCAAAACTGAAGCTATTTATTTGAAGCAAGTAAAAAAACAAACCAAACAAACCAAACAAACCCAACCAAACAACAAGAACAAAAACCCCAAACAAACAAAAAAATTGAAACAGTAGAATGCAACTTTAGTCAGATTTGGAAGACACCTGAGAAAGTTAAAGTCCTTAAAATTTTGGCCCATATTTAGAAACATATGCAATTTGTATTTCAGTTTCTATAGATTCTGTATTTCAGTACTTATTCTATTCTTCATTTCTCACTAGGAGGTAAATAAATTGATTTCAGCCTGAACTAAGGCTTATGGATCGTGAAAACTGAAGTTGCTGGTTGTAATTCTCCTGTCCTTTCACAAGACCTTTAAGAATGTGCTTTAAAAGGCTCTGTAAATCTGAGCAATCACAATTATCTCAATGAGTTTGAAGATTTCTCCATGCTTTTACAATGAAAAGTAGACACCCTTGCAACAAAATCAGACCTCCAGGCTTCTTGGTATTCCCAGTTAATGTTCTCCTTCCCATTCACAGCAAATCTATCCTTTTCTGTGACATCTCAGCCTTAAGAGAAGATCAAAGCTGCTCCTGCTGAGATATGTCATCTCAGACATTACCAAAGCACTAGAGAAGGAAGGTAGGGAGATGCAAGTATAGGAAATATTTTCTTTGCCTCCAAAAAGCATGCATGATTCGAAAATTTTCCCTGTTAAAAATTCTACTAAGGCTCTTTTGTCCCAGAGGTTATCTCATATCTATGTACTTTTAGTTTCCTGATTTGTTAAGACTGTATGTTTTTCAGGCATAACATTCTACAGCAAAATGTCAGGCAATCAATTTTATGTTAAGTAGAAAATTACTTCCTTTGAAGTTCGGCGTTTTAATCTAGGGATGTTCTAGTAAGTGGTGAACCAGTGTTCACCATGAATTTTCATCACATTTGTGACTATAGACATTGATTGAAGGGTACATTTCAGTAAGAAACTGCCTACTTTATTCTGAGTATAATGATAAATAATATTTTATCTTCATTTAAATTTTGTTGGAATCTACTTTTTTGAAAATTTTGTTTAAAAATAGTCAAAGGATGTCTGAGAACTGACAGCTCTCTAAGTCTCCAAGGATACATTTCTTCTGGCTGTATGGCTCAGGGTTTGGAATTTTCAAGTTCCCACTTCCAAGAAATATGCATCTTTGATTTTGCCTTGCTACTTTATCTACCTGATGATGAAGTCACAGCTTGAGCTCCTTCACAAACCCTGGGGAAACTATTAAATTCTAAAACTGATTAGTCCAAGTTCCTATAGCAGCAGTTATTCAAACCTGAGCATAAAACATACACCTGGGTATTATGCATGCAAATGGGTAACGGGCTGTCCAAACCTGCTTTCTCTTCCAAGGAAGTAAACCAGTGACATGGCAGAGAGGCACAAGGAGAAGAAATCTTCAGCCATGATGTGCTCAAATGCTATGCATCCTGAAGTAAAAAGCATCTGATCTTACTATAGAAATTACAGTATGAAAGACAGCAAAATTGCAGTGAGACCATACAGCAGAAAAAGTGTCAGAGCAAGACAGATTGAAACATCTTGAAAAACCACATCTCTGATTCTCTTCAAATGTGTTGATACAAGAATTGGATGTGTTTCTTCTACAAAGCTGTAAAATCTGACTTTGTAAACTTATCAAGAGCTGATGATGTTTCCACGTAAAAAAATGAACAAGAAATTGAATGAAAGCTGAATTCCTATTCAGTTTTTCAACTATTGAAGAGCTGCAAAAATATCCTAAAAACCCCTCATTTAAACATAACCCTATATTTCACTTTCTCAAATAAACAGCTTCAACATTTCCAGCTTCTTATACATATGAAAGCCTTTGTGGGCGCATAAAAGATCTTTGAGATGTTTGATATTTTTAAAATGTGAAAATTTTGAGCCACCTAAAATAAAAAAAAAAGCCACATATTAAAAGCTCTACAGGCACTAAGTTAGACTAGAATTGCTCTTACAAATTTCCTAGTGTTTGGCAGTTTACAATGGCTTTTTTGAAACAGGTACACACTTCAGTGAAGCATTAATTAAAAGTAGCTCTTTACCAAAGTTATTGTGGGGGAATTTATGAGACATCAGTAAGCTGTTTGTCTTTAATAAGTCCTGGTTGTATCAAATATTGTAATATTTCTTAGTAGCCAGATGAGAAACCAAATGCTTGGGCATTGTCAAGAGTTATGAACCTAAATCAAATACAATAGATTTTTTTATTTATGATTCATATTTAAGAAAGAAAATAGTTTCTGTCCAATAGTGTCATATGTAGGATATTTAGTAAGGGTGAGTGGAGATATTTTATATTAATACAATATTTTTTGAAAACCATCACAATCAAATGCTCCAAGAATTCAGCAATCTAGGATTTTAATTAATACTTCATCTAAATTTCTTTTTTTATTTTCATAAAAGGAATGGTGAGTGCTTTGCAATGTATCTGTTTGAGGTAATGTTCACGGACATTTAACTACCATAACATTCCTGATTAACTTGACAGAATTTTCTTTCTCTTAGTATTAAAATTTTGTTCTTGGTAGCTTTCTCTAATTAATTAGACCTTTTAGTAGTGCAGCCGTTTAAAAAGAAAGAAAAAAGTTTACTTTGGAGCAGAATAAATGTCTTATTCTTGTACTGCTGCATGCTTCCTGTTTGCAAACTGAATAAGGTTAGGATAATGAGCAGCCAGACCAGACAGACCCATCAATATTTGGAAAATTATACAACTATCCTTATTACTACTTATTACTACTTATTACTCCTGCTATCCCTACTAGTGTTACTTAATGAATATAATGGTATCACTTTGTGTACTTCCAGATTATATGCTTTACAGTTTGTAATCAAATCCAGAATATACTCAATATATTTTCCTTATTTCCTCATATAACCTTTTTCTACTGCTAGTATTGTAAAGTACTTTATATTCTTAGCATCCCCGTAGCTTTAAGCAACATAAAAAGTAGAGAGCGTTCATTTTGTTCTGAAGCATTTGTTACATGAATGGAAGAGTTTAAAAATTGCATTTTCAGAAATGGAGAAATATGGTTTCAACTGGAATACATCTTCTGTAAAGCATTTGAAAACTCATAATGTTACTGATATTCACAAACATCTTGAAATCTGTATTCCAAAATATTATGATAGCAAGCACTGCTGTGTTTTCATATTTTCAGTGTGTTCCATTTATGTGAGTAAATGATGCTTCTGAAGATATCTGTAGTATAACCAATAGTACTTCAACTAAAATAACAGCTTAATGTTTTGAATTCCTTGATAGACTAACATAAACCATAAAACTAAACAAAGCACACAAAATTGATCAAGAGTGACTGGCAAAGATCATGTGACATGTCTCGCTGATACCCTGTAGGTATGGAATACCTGAGGACAGGTTTTTGGGCTGCCTTTGGTTATATCAAATGGCTGGGAGATTATGGCAACAGACTCCAACAGGTTATTTTAGAAACTTCATTCTTGCTCGCTGCAGTAGAAAATAAAATTTTCCTCTAATTCTCTAAGAAAACTATATTTTTCCATCATCTTATTACTGAATTATATTAATATAAATTTATAGAGATTAAACTATGCATAAGCAAAAAGTACATGTCCTTTGTTAACCTACTCCATCCATTAAAAATAGGAGGACTTACTGTTTTTATTATTTGTAATCAGAAATTTAGATAAGAAAACATTATGTCAATTTTCATAAATTGACAATGCTATTAAAATAATTAAACATTTAATACAGAAATAATTGTAAACCCCTCCTAATTATGTTAATCTTTTAAATTCCTTGTGCTGGCTTTCTCTTTTCTTTCTGTTCAAGTCCATATTTATTGTTTCTACCTAGAAGCAACCTATTATCTGGATAGACAGAATACTCAGCCTGTGTTCAAATTTACATTTATCAAAGCAATTTTTTTCTTGAATTAGGCAGTAACTGAAGAATATATGTTTATGCGAAAACATTCCGACGAGTTCCATTCCTCTTCTATGACTGTCAATTTTTCTGCTGTTTTGGGGAGCTTGACATATTGTCAGCGACTGAAAGGTTTTTCTTTTATTGTTTCTAGCAAAACCAAAAGAAAACGGACCTCTTTCCCCAAAATTCCTAGAGAAAATATAAGAAAATGCCTTTCTTTTCTGCAGCTACTTTTATAGTAGATGTGCTGTAACTTAATTCAATGTAATTTTATTTGCTATTTAAACTACAATTCAGGAGACATTAACTTAATACAAGTAAACTGGATTTTGTAGTAGACTTCTGTCATATAAAGCTGGAAAACTCTGACAAAGGCTTTATTTGAGAACTTAAATTGGGCTAGACAATTTAGTAAAAAATTTTGTTTTCACATTGAAATTAGGAGTGTTGCAAGATGTGAAGGGATTGTCTTTGGTTCTGGAATTGAGACAAAGAGCTAAGTACAGAGGATGAGTCTAGAAAAGTAATATTTAACCATTTAAATAATGAATTCATAAGTAAAGATTGGGTTGTAAAACAACAACAAAATCAATCCTGCTCTCAAGAGAAATTGGTGGAATCACATCTTTTAAAGTTATGATTTATTTATTTTTCTTTGCAGTTATTCTTTTCAGAATATCTTCCACTTAGATATTATTGACAATAAAAATCTCTTACGTTATATTAAAAAAGATAAAAGTTATATATGGTAGATATATATCCAGAGCAACTGGAGTGAAAATCATTGTCTGGTAAATGTACATAACTAATTAGACATATGCAACTGTAAACTTAGTGGTAGTAATAGAAAAAAATATTAAAGGAAAGCATTTTAAGACTATCTTACAGGGAAAAAAAAAACCCAAAACAAACAACTAAACTTCTTCCTTTTGTTTATTACATTGAAATTCATTACCTATTAGCCTATATCCTAGAAGTTCAGCCTAGAGCTTTTGGTTTGCTTTAGAGATTTTTTGGAGTAACACTTTGCTGCCAGAATAGTCTCTATTAGCAGAAGTTGAACCAACTTACTGAATAGCTCTAAAATGAAACAGGAAGAAAACTAAAAGAGGTCTTTTGAGACCTAGGCATTGCCTATGAAGGTGTTAGCATTTTCAGGCATGATGTGGCATTATGCTCCAAGTCTCAGGAAAATGTGCTACAAGGAGTCATTTAGGTCCTATGTACCACAACATCAAACATAGGGAAAGTAATTCAGGCAGGAAGAGGCCTTGGGACATCTCAAGCCCTACTCCTGGCTACAGCACGTTCAGCTTTGATGGCAGAGTTGGTCCTGAGGAGTAATGACAAATTGTTTCTTCCTCCAAGCAGGGACAAAGCCTCTCAAACTCATGCTCTGAGAGGACCCTAGCCTTTGGCAGCAAGGTTTTGATAGCTAATATTTGAAGGAAATGTCTGAAGCACACTAGGTGTCGGCTCCTACACTCTACCCAATATGTTTCTTAAGTGGTATTGGGACTTCCAACAGCGCTTCATCTGTGCTATGAATTAAGCAGTAGTAATCCAGTAATAAAATTCAAAAAGCTATTCGGTCATAATATTAAACTTTCCACAGGCAATTTTAGGGGACCAGAAACTCTGTTTTAGGAGATTCTCAGACCCAGTTTAATACTTAGAAACTGGGTTCTGAAAACTGATTTCAATAGATGGCTTACTATCCCTTTTAGGACGTGAAATATATTTAGGTGGAAAAATGAAGACTCTTCACTGCCAGTGCGCCAAAACCCAGCCCAATTTGTGTTGATTAGCCATACTGGCAAAGGAAACTGCAAAGGAAGGGAGGGAAAGGAAATATCTAAATGAGCACCATGAATCAGAAAAATCAAAACATAACTTAAAACTTGGATCTTTATCAGGGCTTGTTTTTCCCCTTCTATTCTTTTTTGCGTCCTCTAGGTCTGACGACTTTTTCTTTACTTTTCTTTTCTACCTTGTACTGGATAAGCTGATCCTACTGAAAATGAAGATGAAAACCATTATTTTTTCAGTAAACCCTTATAAATATGTTTAACCAATTAAGGATTTATTATACTACCAACTCCTTCAAAACTGATTTTTATGGTTTTTTTTTAACATAAGCAAATGCTTAGTGAAATAGGAGATAGTCAAGGCATTTTAAGAAAGTCATCCCCAACTACAGTACAGAAGCTGCATTATTTCTGTTAATAAAATTTTTACATTAAATAAGATTTAGTTCTGAACAATGAAATGGTTAGCCAATCACAGCTCACTTGTGTGGTGCCAGCTGGGGTGGAGTGCCTGTGTTAGGTGATCAAAATTTAGTCTACTGGATTTCTCTAAGATGGTTTAGAAATAACTCAGATAACTCAGTAAGTCAGACATGGGAAAGACCATTCATTCTGTGAAGTTTTTCAGATTTTCAGTGAAGCTCATAATAAGAAAAAAGTATTGGAAAGTGAAATTAGGCAAAATCAATCATGAATGCAGGTGCAGCTGCCATTTCTTAGAAGTATCAGGAGAATGACAGGATCTCCATCATTTACTCCTTCAGGAAAAAAAAAAAAAGAAAAAATAAAAGAAGGGGAAAAAAAAGACTAAATGGACAGGTAAAGTCAGGACTGGAAAGAAAAAGGGAAGAAAATCTAGTCCAGCCATAATGTAAACATTAGATGCTGTGGGAATCCACAAAATCAGAGGGTTTTGGGAAATATGCAAAAGGCAGACCTCAGAGACAGTTGAACTGTGATTAGAGCTAAGCAGTAGCCATGAGATAGGTCAGCAGAAAAATTATTTAAAAAGTAGAAAAGCAAGGACAAATGGTCTGTGTATTAACGCTTGTCTAGAATAACTCCCTAAGCTACAGAAAAGTTTATCCAGCAAGATATTAGGAAGTTTGAAGCTTAATTATGGAGCTCTGTGCATTGTGTTTTAAGGCTTACAAGTAGGTATTGTATTCGAAATAAGCAAGCATTGTTTTAACCAAAGGTACGTGTGCTTATAGCAGTTGGATAGAACTGCTGTCAATATGCTTTTGCTTTGTGTGATTGGTCAAAAAACTTATAAAGTAAGTTGTAATATTAAGTTCTTGTCTGCTGCCTGGGATGTGAGATGTTGGTATCTTCCCATTGTCATAACCATGTAATGAGACTGATGCTGAAAAATAAAATAGCTCAAGACATGTTCCACAGCAGTCCCATCCCGTTTGTGATTTGTACATATACCCCCGGCTGGCGATAGATGCTAGGTGCAGTCTGTAGTCAGTGTGATTTGTGGTGTATGTGTAGACAGGCAGTTACAGCTTCCTAGGGAGGCGGTCGATGCCTCAAGCCTGTCAGTGCTTAAGAGGCATTTGGATAGTACCTTAAATACCATGCTTTAATTTTTGGTCAGCCCTGAATTTGTCAGGCACTTGGAGTGCCTTGTCACTATAGGTCCCCTCCAACGGAACTATTATATCCTTATCTATTTTAGAGCCTTATGCAATGCTACTAATGCTGCACCTCCAGTATCTGCCATGTTCTTTGCCAAGTATTATTTCAGAAATAAATTATTCTTCTGCCACACTAGATTGCCTGCCCAAAGCAGTCTTTTACCACATTTATACATTTTCTTGGAATAAACATCTTTCTTTTGAGATTAACAATCCCTGTGTACTTTATGGGTATGGGCCTTTGTAAAAAGTCTGCTGTTTTTTTCAGACCACCGCATGGTGAATTATTATTGCATTTGAAATTTGTTTCTGCCTTTTAAGAGCTCTCTCTACTGAAGAATAATTGCATTGGAAGAATGGATCTAAAAGAAAATAATTTTAAATCCCACGCTCACACAGAGTGGTAATTTGAAAGAATTTTTGGAGCTAGAAAGCTGTGGAGATTTTTGTCATGCACAAACCCTAAGATGTTGTGACTAGGTAGCCTAACAGCTTCACTAGAATAAAACTGAATTCAGATATCTGCATACCTGCTATCCTCACAAAAGTCAACACTGTTCTCCTAATGTCCTCAGGTTAAACTCCCAATTTCTTCATACATGCAAACATATATACATATATGCATACATACATACATGGATAATGGAAGCTTTGACAGTTTGATAGAATGTACATTGCTAGTGTGGCCAAAGGAAAAAACAATTCCGTATTCACTTGAACTTTTACATTCTAGTTTCCATAGAACACTTGGTGTTCTGTTTAAAAGATTAAATTTTTTGTTTTGTCTCTTCTCTATTTGACTACCTCTTTTTTTCTTTTATTTTTTATGTATAGGAAGATAATGCCTTCAAGGACTCCCTTTCTCAGGGAAAAAAAAGACTAAATGGACAGGTAAAGTCAGGACTGGAAAGAAAAAGGGAAGAAAATCTAGTCCAGCCATAATGTAAACATTAGATGCTGTGGGAATCCACAAAATCAGAGGGTTTTGGGAAATATGCAAAAGGCAGACCTCAGAGACAGTTGAACTGTGATTAGAGCTAAGCAGTAGCCATGAGATAGGTCAGCAGAAAAATTATTTAAAAAGTAGAAAAGCAAGGACAAATGGTCTGTGTATTAACGCTTGTCTAGAATAACTCCCTAAGCTACAGAAAAGTTTATCCAGCAAGATATTAGGAAGTTTGAAGCTTAATTATGGAGCTCTGTGCATTGTGTTTTAAGGCTTACAAGTAGGTATTGTATTCGAAATAAGCAAGCATTGTTTTAACCAAAGGTACGTGTGCTTATAGCAGTTGGATAGAACTGCTGTCAATATGCTTTTGCTTTGTGTGATTGGTCAAAAAACTTATAAAGTAAGTTGTAACATTAAGTTCTTGGTCTGCTGCCTGGGATGTGAGATGTTGGTATCTTCCCATTGTCATAACCATGTAATGAGACTGATGCTGAAAAATAAAATAGCTCAAGACATGTTCCACAGCAGTCCCATCCCGTTTGTGATTTGTACATATACCCCCGGCTGGCGATAGATGCTAGGTGCAGTCTGTAGTCAGTGTGATTTGTGGTGTATGTGTAGACAGGCAGTTACAGCTTCCTAGGGAGGCGGTCGATGCCTCAAGCCTGTCAGTGCTTAAGAGGCATTTGGATAGTACCTTAAATACCATGCTTTAATTTTTGGTCAGCCCTGAATTTGTCAGGCACTTGGAGTGCCTTGTCACTATAGGTCCCCTCCAACGGAACTATTATATCCTTATCTATTTTAGAGCCTTATGCAATGCTACTAATGCTGCACCTCCAGTATCTGCCATGTTCTTTGCCAAGTATTATTTCAGAAATAAATTATTCTTCTGCCACACTAGATTGCCTGCCCAAAGCAGTCTTTTACCACATTTATACATTTTCTTGGAATAAACATCTTTCTTTTGAGATTAACAATCCCTGTGTACTTTATGGGTATGGGCCTTTGTAAAAAGTCTGCTGTTTTTTTCAGACCACCGCATGGTGAATTATTATTGCATTTGAAATTTGTTTCTGCCTTTTAAGAGCTCTCTCTACTGAAGAATAATTGCATTGGAAGAATGGATCTAAAAGAAAATAATTTTAAATCCCACGCTCACACAGAGTGGTAATTTGAAAGAATTTTTGGAGCTAGAAAGCTGTGGAGATTTTTGTCATGCACAAACCCTAAGATGTTGTGACTAGGTAGCCTAACAGCTTCACTAGAATAAAACTGAATTCAGATATCTGCATACCTGCTATCCTCACAAAAGTCAACACTGTTCTCCTAATGTCCTCAGGTTAAACTCCCAATTTCTTCATACATGCAAACATATATACATATATGCATACATACATACATGGATAATGGAAGCTTTGACAGTTTGATAGAATGTACATTGCTAGTGTGGCCAAAGGAAAAAACAATTCCGTATTCACTTGAACTTTTACATTCTAGTTTCCATAGAACACTTGGTGTTCTGTTTAAAAGATTAAATTTTTTGTTTTGTCTCTTCTCTATTTGACTACCTCTTTTTTTCTTTTATTTTTTATGTATAGGAAGATAATGCCTTCAAGGACTCCCTTTCTCAGGGCCAGCATTTTCATTTTTAAGAGAGGCTAGGAGAAAGACTTTTAAACCCATGCAGATAATGTGGTCATGATGCTTGTTCCCTTAGGAAGATAGGCTAAATCCAGGAACTTACTTACAATAACAATTACACTGCAATACCACGTAATCAAGCTGAGAGCCAAAGAAAAGCAGAGATATTTGATGCTTCATTCTACTGGGAACGATTTTTTGCATCTAAAAATTGCTTGATAGACATTATACAACTTTATGGTAATTGTTACTAGAAGAAAGATGTCAGGAAAAAGGGCAATTTTACACACAACTAGGAATAGGATTCTATCAAGCATAAAAACAATCTTACAAGTCCATCCAGTAATACAAAATATTTGTCATACAAAAGTGTACTTCTATGTATTGTATTATTTTCAAAACATATTTTGGAATACCACATTTTTTGTTAATGTAGATCCAAATACAAAATGCTCTCCCTAATGATGAGATATGAGTATTTCAGATTTATGTTCAATTTATCATTTTGTATATTATCCAATAAGCGTTTATGCTCAAAAACTCAAATCCAACTTCAAGTGTTTGATGACATTTAAAATACATATTATAACAAAAAAAAAGTCTTCTTCAAGGGAGGAAAGAATTCTATCTGCAAGGCTAAACTTAATGGAGGATCTCGTCCTTATTTTTCCTCAGGTATTTTTTATTCTGTCCTGTTGAATCCTCCTCAAATTAAATGCTCTGACAGGAACAGAATTTGGCATATAATAGATGTTTTTCCATTTTCATTAGTCACCAAACAAGTAGACAAAGCTTTTACTGAAAGTGGAGCACAAGAGTGACATGACGCCTGAATAATAGTACAGAAATAGTGCCAGGACACTGGGCAGGATACAAGAGAGCTCTTTGTGCCTCCCTGTATATGCAATAAAGTGCCAGTTTGTTTGTTTGAAGAAAAATAGAAAACAATTAAAATTATAGTTCAGGGAAATACATAGGTTGCTTATGCAGCCTTAATTGCTGTTGCAAATTCTCAGAGAAAGCTACTGAATTAGTGTCATGGTGTGCATGTATGTGTGTGTTTAAGTAAAATAACTGAGAATGGAAAGAGGGTGAATGGTCACGTATGGATCAGATAATTATATGGAAGGCTACAAATTTCTCCATGTCCTTTCACTCACTACATGCAATTTCTCATTAAACTGAAGATCTTCTGAATGTATTGTTGATAAATACTAGCCCTACTCATGTAAATATGCTCGAAAACTACCTTTTTCAAGATAGTTTGTGTGCATTAGAAATTATTTTTTCTGTTGTTAAAAATAGCTACAGACAGAAAAGAATGCTGGACACTCAGGATTTTTATCAATATGTAATATTTATAACACCTGTCAAATTTTGAACATGTGCTTACAGAGGCATTTTCTGCCTTACTAATGTTACTAATCCTGCTGGTGAAAAGCAAAGGCTCTTTGGCCAACATTTGTTCTCTAACATATAGCAGGTTATTAAACTTGCTCTCCAAAGTAACTGAAGCATGACATGCATCTCTGTTAGATAAGTGCAATACATAGAAGACATCTTAAAAAGAGATTTTCAGAGTCTTTTACTGTTTCCTGCAGAAGATAAATACAAAATGAAGTTCTAGAAGGGACATATGATAAGGATTTAAATGCTTTAAAAAGTTGCTTATGCAGCACCTTTTCCCTAGAGGTCCAATTTAAAGCAGGCCAAACTGAGGACAAGGAAGAGCAAACATAAAAAAATACTCAAACTTTGAGGAAACATGAAATGCCATTGAATGGATGCATAGATATAAAGCAGATAAAGCAGCTGCTTTACACAATCAATTAGGAAAAAAATCTGGAAAATTATAAAAAATTGCAACATTACTTTGTTCATCATGAAAAATCACGAAAAAAGGAGTACCACCTAGTAAGACAAAGGTAATTCAGAAAAGATATGATTTCTCTTTGCCAAACTGGTTGCAACTGGAAATTTACAAAAATCTGTGCATTTGTCTTAGACTATAAGCTTGCTGCACACATTGCCAATAACTCTTGTTGTCACTTTTGGCATCACAAGTGTATGCCAGTGGAAATGACAGAGTTGGTGATCATAGCGTAAATGCATTGTAATGTGTAAAGAGTTTACAGTCTGCATATCACTTATGCAGTCAGCAATGTTCATTTCAGAGAACAAAAATGCCTAGGAAGGTGAGGCTGCACAGGCATCTGAACACATGAATCAGAAAGAAAATTAAAGCTGATGAACAATATCCAAAGGATGAATATTCTGGTCTTACCTCTTTGCTTTGATAGTGTTTCAGATTTATAAAAAATAGAAAACTGAAATACAAAAATACACTGACAAAAACTGAATCTCTTGTGAAGTAAAAATATATAATTAATAATGTATTTAATATTTAATTAATAATTAATAAATATTTAATGTTTGACCTTCATCCCAAAACACTTGATCTCATGTTAAAGATTTTGGATCTGACCCTACAAGCTGTCCTGCAGATTCTTTCTTTTTTACTGGTGTACCACACTAACACAAAAATCTGTCTGCAAACCTAAGTAGAACAGACCTTGTGAAACTGAGCTGCTACACAGACAGTAGCAGCTCAATAAGCATGTACTTATTTTTTCATGCAAAATATGAAAATTTTGCATTATATATTCAGAGACTTACTCTACTAGCTGGAAGTATTCATTTTCCAAATTCCCTCAACATCTTCATCTAGAGCAGGTAACATTTCTACTCCTCTTTGGGAGTAGATCAAACATCCATCCATCCATCCATCCATCCATCCATCCATCCATCCATCCATCCATCCATCCATCCATCCATCCTCCTCTCCACCCACTTAATTATATATTACTTATGCTACAGGCACCCTAGGGAAGTGATCACATCACCAAGCCTGCCAGAGTTCAAAAAGTGTTTGGACAATGCTCTCAGGCCCATGCAGGGATTCTTGGGGTGCCCTGTGCAGGCCCAGGAGTTGGACTAGATGAGTCCCTTCAAAGTCAGCACATTCTATGAGTGTATGATTCTAGAATTCTATATAAAGTGATAAGCCTCTGTGTGTCAGAGGGAAATAAAACACAGGTGAGCAGAAATATCACATATCTTTGTAAACTGAATATTTGCCCATCCCTTCTATAAATACTGTCCACTAAAAGTTTGAATAGGTCTTCAGGTTTTTTACCTATTACAAAAGGAGTTTACAGCACAAGTTTCCTCCTCTTGGTTGAAAAGCTAGCATCCAGAATAGCTAATGTACAAAACTTTGCAGAAATACATGCTATTGAAATTTTAGGCATCTGAGGCTGAAAGAAAGATTGTACTTACAACTTAGGCAATCAGCCACCCTTTCAGACTGACAAATGCTTACTCTTTTTCAGAAAAACCCTAATGATTTTTAAACTCTGAAATTATATGTATTTCTTAGCTTCCAATTTAGTTTATTCCATTCTTCACTACATCAGTATACAAACTTGCTGCTTTTGAGGGGTTTTTTGCCTGGCTTTAATTTTCTTTTTTTTCCTTTTTTCATCATGAGTTTTCAAGAGGGAAAAACCATTTTTTAGAGCACATTCCAGGACATTGCAAATTAACTCTACATTCACATCTACAGCCTTCAAGATTTTGCAATAGAGGCATCTTGGGGTTTCTGTGGTCGAGATGACCCTGAGATATTAAAAACTCTCTTTTTCCCAGACCTGAGATCAAAGAAGGAGTCAGGATTCTTTGGCTGTGGTTTTCAAGGTTGTTTATTCTTTGTTATCTGAAACATTCTTTCCCTGACCTGCTGAGGTCTGTCCAGTAAGTCGATCTAAGGCACACTGACTGCCCCAGAGGCAGTGTTATCTTTTTATACTAAAAACTACATGTACATTATTTACAATAATTTTCCAATACCTATCACCTATGTTAGACAGTGTGTTTCTACTCTAAACCAATCCAAAAGTGCCAACATCACACAGAAGATGGAGGGCAAGAAGAAAGACAAGGCACGTCCAAATCCCTCCGTCTTGGCTTCTGAGCCCCCATTCTGAAAATCTTAAAATTCTATTTTTCTATCTTGTAAGAAACTAACTATCATTCTACTTAAACTTTCTTGGCTTGTGAATCCTCATATAAAAAATTTGTAATTTTTTCCATGGGTTAAAATCGAAGCCGCAGGTGTCTTTGGCTTTGTGCCAAGGTCTCTGAGTCCCTGGCCAGGGGCTCGAGCCATCCAGGGCACCCAGAGGGATGTCCTGGGTTCTGACAGGGGCAGACAGCAGTCACCTTATGTCTGACATTTCTTCTGGTATGTCTCTCAATAGATTATGTCCTGCCATCTTCATACCTGCTGCCTAACAACTGAAACAAGATCCAGTGTCAGTTTTCATTTGTTATTGAGTAAGTACTCTACACCATGGAATTACAGATTTATTAGGATTGGAAAAGACCTTTAAGAACCTTAAGTCCAGCTGTCAAGCCAGCATCACCACCATGTTCACTATTTACCCATATCTTTAATTGCCATATCCACACATATTTTGAACATTTCCAGGAATGGTCACTTCACCACTTCCCTGCGGAGCTTGTTTCAATGTTTGACAACCCATTCTGTAAATAATTTTTTCCTATTATGCAATCTAAACCCCCCTGACTCAGCTTGAGGCCATTTCCTCTTACCAGGTCACCTGTTGCCTGGGAGAAGAGGCTGATCCCCATCTGGCTACAACCTCCTTTCTGATTGTTGTATAGAGTGATAAGGTCCTCCTGACCCTCCTTTTCCTTGGCATAAACAACCCAAATTCCCTCAGCTGCTCCTCATCAGACCCTTTCCTTGTGCTTCAGATGCTCCAGACCCCTGTCCAGTTCCATTGCCTTTCTCTGGACTCGATTCAGCACCTCAGTGTTCTGAATTGAGGGTCCCAGAACTGAATCCGGTGCCCAAGGTGTGGCCTCACCAGTCCTGAGTACAGAGGAGCAGCCACTGCCCTGGCCCTGCTGGCCACAGTATTGCTGATCCAGGCCAGGATGCCATTGGCCTTCTTGGCCACCTGGGCACAACTGGCTCATGTTCAGATACTGTTCACCAGCCCCCCAAGGCCTTTTTCCCCAGGCAGCTTTCCAGCCACTGTCTCAGTTTGTAGCACTGTGGGGTTGTTGTGATCCAAGGGCAGGACACAGCACTTGGCCTTGTTAAACCTCATCCAGCGGGCCTCAGGCCATCAATCCAGCCTATCCAGATCCCTCTGCAGAGCCCTCCTGCCTTCCAGCAGATCAACACTCCCTCTCAGCTTGGGGTTGTCTGTGAACTTGATGAAGATGCACTCCTGAAATGAAGGAGAAATAAAGGAAGACACAAATAAGGACACTGCCAGTCTGAAGAATCAGCTCCAGGAACTAGCAAAATTAATTTGACACCTTTAGAGTGTTTAATTAGTAGTTCACAGACCTGGGTCATACAGTGTATGACCAGTCTTTCTCATCATTGTCACTTAGGTTGATTTTTCACATACTAAACAATCTTTGGTAGCACTAATCACTTTCAGGGGCACTCAAAGAGCAAGAGTACTGGGAAGCCTCAGGAGGACAATCTGTGCATGACAAAGATGAACAGGAGATATCAAAGCATACAAGGACTTTTGATAGGCTAGAAGTGATAAATATAATTGTCTGTTTGTGGCACAGAAGGAGAGAATTTCCTGCATTTTTTCACAGCTCCTAAGTTTCATATTATTTTGCTTATCTCTTTGAACCAACCATAGCATAGACTTTCTTAACAATTCCACAATAAGTTTTTCTTATAATTACTGGTTTATGCATGGGCCAGACATAACATGGCAGCAGAATCTTTATTCATGTCCTTGAGTATGCAATACACAGGCACAGTCAGAGCGCCAAATATTTTCAAGAATAATGTAATTGTCTTTGTCTAAGAAGCGTGAAGGGTTGTGCTAATAAAGAAAAAGGCTGTACCCTTTGAGGGAAAAAGGGAGGGAGAGAAAGAGAATGGATGAAAAAATATGAGTTAAGCAGAAACTGCTAAATTGCTAGGAAATGCCACTAAATATGGAAGTGCAAGTGATATACTATAAGTGATCTGGTGCCTGTAATATTATTTATAGGGATCCAGGAGAAGGGATGAAACCATAACTACAAGAAGAGTATGCCCTTTCTGGATGTAAACACATATACACACAGAAGAAGAAAACCCAGCCCCTATATTTCTCATTCCTGGGAATTTTCAGCATGTGCACTCTCCTCCATTTTCCAATTATTAGCCCAATGATCACAGCTGAAGTGGTTGTATGACCAACACTCAGGGAGAGAAAGGAGGAAGTTGAGACTTTGGCTGTGAGTTACCCTGTCCAGACTGTATTTATGTAATGATTTTGTCATCTCCCATCACAGACAGATGCAGCAGAGAAAAAGAAAAGTGAAAAAAAACCAATAAAATTCCTGACATCTCTGCTGCCAAGTACATAGTTTGGTTGCTTATTCAGCTCTATTTTAGTATTTCATGTTTAATGATTCACTTTTCATCTGGGAGTCTCTAAAACTCTGTCTAGGCTATGAATAGTCTACAGCTAGGTTATTGAAACAAAACCAACTATTTTAATTATTTTATTTATTTAATTTTATTTAATTATTTTATTTTATTTTAACAAAACCAACTATTTAAAACCAACAGTTTTAATATAATGTTATTTTGTTGAAGTCAGATCTGCTTGTTAAATCACTACCACATTTAAGACCCATCTGCTATTTAAGAGCATAAACAGAAATGGAGGTTTCTTAGGTTTTCTTAAAGTCTAGTTCCAGTCCTGCTGAGTCAAAAAATGTTTGTGTTTATTGGAACTACAGGATCAAGCTTGTGCAATCAAAATATTAGACTTGCCTTCAGTAATTGAATGTCATGAAAATTTCTTCTAGGCCCATACTTCATGAAAAAGAAACAGAATTCTGGAGTTGAGGGGAAATAAAAATGTTAACTATGCTATTACAAGGACATTTTTACTCTTCAGAAATTTCCAATATTACAAGAATTGCTTTCTCAAATAAGAACAAAACTGGAAAAGGTAGACATTTTGCAAATGCCAATACACTCTAAAATTATTTTCCAAAATTCACTTTAAAGAACACTTGAATATTTGACTCAGCATTTCAAATTAAATATTTCAGATGTATTTGAGAGCTAAAATGGAAAGACAAATATATTTTTCTGGAAATTTTTCTTCACATCAGGAATCAAAAAAAAAAAAAAAAATGGGATATTCTTGCTTGGAAGAAAACACATAAAAATGGAAAACATTTTTCCTACTACAAATATTTTTCTATATCTTATCTTACCTTCAACAGATAATATTTTTGTCTAACGACATTTCCAAACTATTATTTTTAGTCTGTGTTATGAAAACTGATTTCTGATGCTTGAATTCTCCACACTCATTCCTGTATTGAAATATTTTGACAAGCGTCTCCGGTGATTGAATATTTATTTTCCATCAAATTAGGGTGATTTTTTTCCCTTCGGGCAAAACTTAGATATACACACAAACCCCATTTGTTTTAAATACAACCATACTGTTCTAGCCAATACTAATTCTTCTACTATGCCTATAAATTGTCATGAGACTATTAACTGGGAAGAACTCTCCCTGAAAGTGTTCAAGTCCAGACTGGGTGGGGATTGGAGCAACCTGGTCCAGTGGAAGATATCCCTGCCCTTGGCAAGGGGTTGGTCCTAGGTGATCTTTAAGGTTCTTTCAACCCAGGCCATTCTGTGATTCTGATTTTATTTTAATACATCAGCCAAAAGAAGTCGTATTATCTCTTAGAGAAAGGTAACTTCAGCTGTTTTCAAGTGAGAAAAATAAGATAATTTTGCAACTAAATTGTATTTTATCTAAATACAATGAAAATTATTGTTCTCATCCTTCCTATCTAAAATATGTGATGATTTGTTCCTAGTACCCACTTATTCTCTGTTAGATAATCAGATAGGTGTGAATTTGGAAAACGCATTCTCTTAGTCTAATAGTTGCTGCATCAAGCAGCTCAAAAAAGGCCCTTTCTTTCACTTGAATACTTATTTCCTGCTGCTTTCAGCAAAAGGAAATATGTCAATTGGTTTTGGATGCTGATGTCAAGATGTACCTGTCATAAACCCAACTTATTAACAAACCTGAAATCAGAATTTACACTTGGCTTCGAAACTGAGTCTGCAAACACAAAGAGGGAGCTACTGAGAGCCCTTCATTTGGATGTGATGTTCTTCAGACGGTTTGGTGCTCCTGATTCCCCCCTCCATGCTCTGATGAACTCCTAGGAATAGACAGCCTTAGGCTTGAGCTTCGTACTGCCGTCCTGTGGCCAAGGAAATTATTAAGAATGGTCTCTAAAAATTCTACACTGTTACATGTCAGAAAAACTGGAAACTGGGGGGGGTGGGGAGGTGGGTGTGGGAAGGGGGAGAGAAGTGTTTGTACTCCTAGAAAATTAAATCAAGTTTAGTTAAAGGAAAAAAAGAAAAACACTCAGCCACAGAAATCTTGGATACCAAATAACAAACATAAATTGTTAAACATTGGAGTCAGACCAAATATTAGTAAACATGCATTGTAACTAAATTTGGTTTGTCTGCCAAGTGGACTTATGTATACACATCCCCTTTGTTGGGATTCAACTTCCTTTTGGAGGGATTAGGTCACAATTATGTTAATCCCTGGCTATCCTTTACTTCCTGCTGTTGCTGTGGCCTCAAAGACAAGCAGAGTTGAAATTGAGTTTGGTTGCACCTTCTGCAGCTGAAGTATCCAAAATGTTTTCAGGACCTCTGACTGATGGAAGTCAAATACTACATCTGGGTTTGCTGGAAGCACTTTTCTCCTGCAGCCACTCTGACTCAGACATGTCTGTGTCCATATTCAATGTAGTATGACCAAGTATTACACTCAGACATGTAAATGGGAATCTGAATCATTGATTTCTTCTCAACTTTTCTCCACACATTGATCGTTATACCTAGGACTGATATGCTGAAGCTATTTCCTCTTGGCCCCTACCTGGTTCCCTAACGTGTCTTTTAACGCAGTCCAAGGGTTGCACAGTTTGTAGCCTCAGTTGTTACCTCTGGAATCCACCTTGTTAATTAGCTTTTTAGGCACTGATGGTAAATTTGTCATTCAGAATAAAACCTTTCTTATTCTCATATTTAATTATTCATCTATGCAGAAGTACACTGGTTAGACATTCAATGAAATCTGCTTTAGTAGAGAAAGCCGGAACCCAACCACCTAATTTGTGTTACATAATAAGATGGGACATACCTTTCACTAGTTCAGAAAAGTCACCTTACTTAAAACTGACCCTTAAACAATGACCCTTACACAATTCTTTTATTTCTCCTTCATTAGGAGGGGGAAAAGAGAAAAAAAAAGGAAAAAAAGGGAATGGAAAAAAAGGAAAAGGACAAGGAAAATGGACAGAGAAAGAAAAGGAAAGCCTCTGCTCTCACTTTTCTTGAGTGAAAGATCAGACCAGGTCAGCAAATAATTTATTATTTACCCCTTCTGATGCAAAATTTATGGCAGATTATAGGGTACTCTACATATTATAGTGGTAAACTGAACACACTGCTGCTTCTTGTCTATTAAACCTTGTCTGCTTCACTTACTTAATTTCAAAGCTCTTGGTCTGACATATTTATTTGTAAGTAAACCAAATACCAATAGCTGGGAAGGAAACAAAACAGGTATCTCCAAATAGAGCACATAGCCACACTGTAGCAAGACAGAATGCTGAAATGCATGCACAGAAAACAGAATAAAGCATATCCTCAGAGAGAATTTAAAATTTACAATTGCAGCTAAATGGTTCCTTCAGCCTTTTGGTCCAGATTTGCAAGAGGTTATTCAAAGAAAAACAATTCAGAATTACTTGCTCTTGGACAATGAAATAAATTGAAGCCTGTGGAAAACACTCCAAAGACTGTTTTTTCCTCAAAAACTTAAAAGAAATCCCTCCTCCTTCAGAGGAGTATTTAATAAAGTATTCTCTTCCAAAGCAATTGCAAATTTAACAGTTGCCAAGTTTTTGGTTGCTTGCTTGCTTGCTTGCTTGCTTGGGGTTTGATTTTTTTTTTGCCTCCTGAATACTAGCTCAGTTCTCCAAAAACAAATAACTTCTCTTTAATCATAGCAGAAGAAGGTTGCCCCCTTGTGCATATCCCTGCAGTACAGCCCTTAATTACATAATTAGAAAGTATTTTTCCCTCTTCATTTAGCATATAAGACTCGGCACAATTGAGGAATGAAGTAGGGAGGCATGGAAATTACACATCTATGTGCTTTATTTCAAGCCTAAAAGAAAAAAGAAAGGGAAACAAAATTGAACAATGCTCTAGAGAAACTGATTCCATTCCAAGCTCTGCCACTGAGTCTCCAAGTGATGTCAAAGAAATCTTTTAACTCAAAATTTGTCCACTTTGCCATTCATAATTCATGTAGTTGTCATTTGCTGATCAGTCAAATTAGGATTTTGGGTCTATAAAAGCTCATACAATACAAAAATTTAAAAAAAACAGCATATACATAGAACTGCATATGAAGCATATGAAATGCTTCAACACAAAATCATGTCTAGCTGTTTTAACAGAAGAAAACTTACAAAAACTAGTAAAAATTTAATTTCTCGTGGTCATGGTGCCTTAACTGTAGAGTGGGAATAAGAACTTCTGGTGTTTCTGTGAAAATTGATTTGATTTTTATTCATTTGAAGGCCTAAAACACAATTGGTGTGGGTGTCTTGAAATAAAACTAAGTAAAAAGTAGTCACTCTTTATGTAGAAAAACACTTGAAAACTGGAATATGACCTAAATCATGCAAATGTGTGAGGAAAACAGTACAATGAAAGTTTATTTATTAATTTTCTCCATCCTCCAGTAAACAAAAAAAAAAAATCCTGTGGAAAGGAAAAGGAGACACAGTCACTAATAATATCATTATGTGTGTAGAGAATTAAAATAAGGTTGCTGAGAAAATCTGTATTTTCCCACAGATTTAAGTACTTGATCTTTTGTTGTAAATTCACCTATTCTAACTGCTTGATAGGCAATCAGGACAAACACAAGCCATGAAAGAACCCAACAAGGGTCAGAGCACTTCTGTTTGAAATACTGCCTTTATAAATATCAACAATCAATTCTCCACGAAATGATCAAATATGTTATTGTAAAAAGTTTATATTTAAAATTTAAGATTTAAAATAGCAAGTGTGTAAAACCAGAACATTGATACTCTTAGTAAATGAAAGCCAGCAGAAAACCCCCCAAACTTCTGATCATGAACACTAAAAACACCACCTTATGGCAACAGTGAGGATGACTTGAAATAGATATTAAGGAATTCATGTAAGTATTTCCATCTGTCTTATACAGAGATTCACAGCAAAAAAGAACTTTCAAGCAAATTAATTTCTTTTTTACAATATTAAAAAAATTATCATCTTGTAAAAACTGCTTAAATTTTTACTTCAGTATAAAGCAAAGAATAATGTTTAACACACGTAACTAAATTTTTTGATACTGCAAACTACCATTAAATATGTAACTGTAAATTTTAAATTGAGTAAGTGTTCCTGTT
Organism: Geospiza fortis; assembly: GCF_000277835.1. NCBI lineage: Eukaryota > Metazoa > Chordata > Aves > Passeriformes > Thraupidae > Geospiza > Geospiza fortis. Next base: position 1,379,876 of record NW_005054468.1, read on the forward strand.
TTTTGTACACTGAAGCATCTGGCCTTCTGAATGTCTGTGGAGCAACCCATGTAATCAAAGTGGTTAGCAAGTTTTTCATATGTTGCAAATTTTTATTTAAGTACACCTACTTCAGATTAAACCAGAACTCTATGATCTGTCATAAGGCTCACTTAGTACTACTAAGTATGTAATTCCTTTACATGAACAGGGTATGGTGTCTGCCTGCACACTTTCAACAGGGAATGGCTTTGCAGCGACCTGGTCTAGTTACCTGATTCGTCCAGACAAACTGGAATTCCATTACTACAACTTAAAATGCTTCAAGCTAAGCAAAGACATTAGACATCAAATTAAACCCAGCTGACCTCCATGGAAATTAGGCACACGAATAAGTGTTTTGGTAACTTTGTTCATTTTATATAAGCATCAATATTATTGCTTAGGAAGAAGATAGCAAGGCAAAGCTGTGAGTAGTGCAGCTATTCTGGAGGTAAATATTTACACAGCTTGTAAGTAAACCCTATTCCCTCCTAGTACACTATGTTGTCAATGTAGAAGATCTATCTCCTTAAAAGAGAATTAAATACATTGTAATTAGATATAACCATCATGTCTAGACTGCTCCTTCACAACAAATCTATTTTTTAAATAAAAATGTTATTATCTGCCACCTGCCTGTGCTAATAACTATGTAAAATGAGCTATCACAGATGCATTCACCTTATAAAAAGTAATCTGTCATAAACATGAGCCAATGACCTGCACATGCCTGAGTAACTATGTATAGGTTAGCCAGACATTATTTTCATGGGTTTATTTAGGCTACACATTTCAAGTGTATGCACAAAACGTTCCCACATGGAAAAACACCAATATATCTTCACTTACACCTACACTAATAAACCACAGAGGGACCACTAAATCAAGATTTAGAGAGACATGAAGAAGGCATGATTTAAGGCAAAATTTACAAGATTTGCTTTAAGTTGGGCAAGTCTTTTCTGGGCCTCTTTTTACTACCAACTTACCTACTCATCAGCTCCTCTCTCATCTACCTTAGTTTTTTAAGGTCTACCTCCCATTTACCTTCAATGACCACACACATCTCACTGCGCCAGTATGCTGCCATGACTGACAAGCTGGAGGTAGATGAAGTAGAGCTTTTACCAAGCAGAATTTCAAGAGACATCTAGTAAAGCATGGGAGAGGTAGCCACTCAATCTGTAGCAACTTGGTCAGAAAAAAAAAAAAAAAGACTAAGCTGCTATCTGAGCAGTTTTGACCTGGCAGTTTTTAAGCCTACATCTGCCATTGTTAAAAAATTACAGGTATACAGGCTGATCCCTTCAACTTCTGTACCCATAAATTTCTGGGTGCAAGAAGTTGCATTCCTGACCTAGTTTTTGGAGCTGGTGCTCTATTCAATTTAGCAGCCTCCATTTTCTAGGCTTTTCTTCCAGTCCTGAAGCAGGCAACACTAACCTTGAAGGGATGAGCTTCATAGCAGTTCAATACGGCAGTTAATGTAGTACAACAAAGATCTTGTAGTTACAACAAAGATCTGTTGTGGCACCACCTGAAATATTTAGTGTAAGTGCCACAGAATTCAGGACACATATCATGCAGTGTTGTGGTGTGTGGTGGTGGTGTTTCTAAGTTGTATTACAGTCTGTTTTATAAGTTGTAGTTTTGATACTCAAAATGGTTCCAGTATTTCAGAAGATGGTTCTGTCCCAGACTCCAGACTCCCTGCACCTGCTCCCTCTGCAGTTATCTGTCTGTCACAGGTTTCCATAGTAACTCCCGCCTTTTTGTATCAATTTTCATGTCCATCTATAATCCCCGCCTTGTTTTCTCATTATCTCGATTTCCCCTCCCCTGTTACTTTGGCAACCCACGTGCCTGCCCACTCCCCAGCCCCAGAAACTTCCATCCAGGGCAGAAGGTGATTGGTGCAGGCGGGGTTGTCCCTCCTACGTTGTTCCCTCATTTGTTATTGTCTCATGCTCATCATTCTGTTCTGTAATATGATTTGTTTGCTGTGGCGCGCTCCTCCCTTCGGGGAAATCTATAACTGCT
>NW_005054468.1:1382052-1395040 GCF_000277835.1 Geospiza fortis
GCTCGGAGCGAAGGCTGAAGTGGCCACGCGGCTGGCCCAACCAGGCTGTGGCGCGCGTTTTGTGGACGTGCCGGGCTCAGCGACACGCGCAGCAGCAATGCAGGCCCAGAGACAAGAAATCCAGTGACAAACACAGGGAGCCAGCAGTCTCAATCAAAAGAACAGTGAGGTCATAGCAGTGTCTCAGCAGAGCTGTTTCATTCACACTCACATGAAGATACTGGCTGTAAATGCTGATGTGTATCATGTCAAAACTCTAGCAGTTGTCTCCTGAGATAAGTTGGCACCTGTTCCAAACATGAGACATCAACTACAACATTGTCAACAGCATTACCTTACTCCTACTTTTCCAGTGGCTAACATGGCTCCAATTCTAATCATCAATGCTATTGGAAATAGTGGGTGCTTAATTTCTGCCAGGTGATCATGAACTGAGCCCCCAGGCAGTCTCATGCACACATGAGGGATGGGAAACCCAGAGCCTGGTGTCTGGCAGGTTGACTTTGATTCTGGATAGTGATTGTGCTTGGGAGAGCATTTCATAGGAAGGATATGTTTCCTTGCCAGCACTTACTACACAACATAAGAGGGTTTCCTTGTTGAAAGAGGAAGGAAGGCAGAGAGGAAGGAGGAAAGAAGGAAGATGGCAAGACACGGAAATGTTTATAGTCCAGCAAAATGCAATCATTTGGTTCATATAGTCATTAACAGCACCTCTGAATCTATACAAGAAGGTTCACCTTTCCATTCGTTTCATGAGTCCTCAAGGGCCTCTTCATATTCCACTGCAGTCCATTTAATTCCACATTCCTTTAAGTGATCTGGACACAGCCTCTCGTCCTTGAGAAACTGACAGCAGAACAACATAAAATGCAGCATTTACAAATCACAGACAGAAAGAAAACAAATGTCTTTCTAAGACAGAAAACCTGTATGTTGTAACATGTAACTACTTCCTTGCTAAAAGTGCCAAAAGTGTACTTAAATTTACAATAAAAGGGGACAAAATATAATATTAGCAACACTTCATCCATGTTCTACCGATAGTTGTTTATAACTGAAGGCTACTGTCCTCTCATTTTAGTAGGAGTTGCTCAGAGATGTTGCCTGCTTTAACCAAATCTTTCTTCACAGCGGCTTCACAGAATGGCTAGAGGGGCCCATTTTGGGGTTACACTGGCCCTGTGGAAAAATCCACAAAATCCAAAATCAAATATGTTTCTTGAGTGCTTGGCTGATAAGGAAGAGGAAGCCTGGCTGATTACAGTTCAGCTTAGGAGCTGCTGCTGAAGAGAAGTCCAAGCTGTCTGACAGCAGGTAGTCAAAATAAAGAAAAAACAGTCTTGGGCTAGCAGCCATCTTAGCCAGAGCTAGTAGTAGAGTGTCAGGTAACATATTTCAGAAGGAACATTTTACTGTTTGGCAGTAACCCCAACAAAGTGGGCATTTGGTTTTGGCTGATAATGTTAGCAGATGGATGTTCTGTCAATGATGATAGGATACCTGCTGCCACACATCTGTGTCAGATATATCACTGACATTATTCAGAAATATCCTCAGGGGAAAAGCCTGTGAACACTTCTGGTTTTGCCATTGTTGGTAACAGAATTTCTGAGATGCAGGCAATACAGGCTGAATGTTGACCCTCCTCCTGTATTTCTGCAACAGGCAAGGGAAACTCTCATCTTCTTCCCACAACCAACAACACTCCAGTGAATGTCTTGCTGGAGTCAGTTTATTCTGTAAACTTCACGATGGTGGAAGTAACTAGAAAATATTACTTTGCCATGCTAGTTGAGTTTTATAACACATCTATTTCATCCATATGACCTCTTACTGAGATTAAACAGCAACATAGGAACTAGATTCCTGACTACTAGCTAGGAAGAAAAGAGACACACTTGGAAGCTTTGCTGCAGAATTTTTAAGGGTGGTATTGTCTTTCAGTGTGTGGGCATAGAGTCCCTGAGAAGTCTGCCATGAATATTTCTAGGATTGTGTCATCAGTTTTGAAAAGTGCAAAGGACATTATTGACACATGCAACAACAAAGCAGGTCAGTCTATTTAACAACCCAAAATGGTTGTTGGTTAAGGGCTAACCTTGGACAAAGCATATGCTCTCTTCTTTCCACTGTTAAGAGCTGCAACTTCACTCTGAAGCATTAGCTAAGTTTATAATGCTTCTACATAAAAGGCTTGTTGTCCATTGTCAGTCTTAGACTGTAAGTAGTTTCTGAACAAAATATTCAAATTAATTCTGAAAATATGAAATTATTATCATCTTGCCATTTAACCACAGAAAGATTTTAAGAAGCTGTAGATTTAACTTTGCCGAGTAAAACATATTCACACTAGCCTTGCTTTTGCTCACTGGAGAATGGTACATATGCTACCCAAAACTGGACTTGTGTTTGCTGCAAGAAAAGAAACAAAAGACAACCCTAAATGTTTCAACAAGATTTTGCTGTGGAATGTCACATTCAAGGCAAGTCTCACACCTTGGCATAAGGGGTGTTGGGTACATTTACTTCACTATACTTTGTACTCAAGACCACAGTTGAGGTGACAGAACAGTTATCACAACAACAACACACAGATAAAACCCCAAAACTTGCAGTTTAAATCATAATTTTGCCCTTTTATGAATTTAGGAAGAAAACAAAACTGAATCTAACATGATTTTTTAAATTTTCATTTAAAATTTGAAACATTACAAATTATTTTGTTTCTGATTTATGGTATCTAGTAATGCAAATGGGCAGAACAGCATTTACAGTATTAAAAATGAGGAAAGTATTTCCATTTCATAGGTACTGAAGACATGTATCAGCACCAAGGACAACAGAGTTTGCATTCAAATAGAAAAATATATACCATATTTTATGATTAACAAGTTTTTAATATATCCTCATGTAGCTTTCTTTTTCTTGAAACTTACACCAACACAAGTGAATTTAAGGATTTTTCTTGGGGACAGCTAGAGTTGCCAATATTATAAATTAAAATCTTAATGACTATCTACTACTTATATCCAAAAGACTACAAATTCTTCAGTTAAATCAATATCGCTACTGGCATTCAGGTATTTCATGGTATGTTAGAGGAAAACATAAAAAACTGGACCAGAAGCACCACAGCTGCTCAGGCAAATAAGCCCTGGTCTTATATTGCCTCTGGGAAAATGAATGCTGTCATGTCCAGCTTGGACAGAACAAGGTCTAGAACGTCTATCCTACTTGCAGATATAAAGCAGATGTGTACTCATATTAATTATGGGTACATAATTACCCATAATAATGTACCCATTATTAATACCCATATTAAATTTAGAGCCCTATTTCCTGCATTTACTTTCTAGTATCAAATGGTTCTGAAGCTGCTGCAAAATCTAAGGCTCTAAGTCAACTGAAGCTATTTAGAGAGCTAAAATTGAAAATTTAGTAACTTATCTTTTATATGGGTAGAGGAAGAAGGGAAATTATTTATACAACTCAGGACCAAAAGTATGACAGCTGCACAACCTTTGTATGTGATTCCATCAGCATATACTCACAGAAACATAGAATCATAGAAGGTCCCAGATGAATGAAAGCTGGCTAACATCCCAATTTTCAAGAAGGTTAAGAGGAATGACCCTTGTAACCAGACACCTGTCAGTCTCACCTCAATGCCTGGCAAAATCTGGAGAAGATTATTCTGTGAGTTATTGAAAAATACCTGAAGAACGTCACAGTCATCATTCACAGCCAGCATGGCTTAATGAGGAGAAAGTCCTTCAGATACCCATTCATTACAAGATTCTCCACCTCATCGATCAAGGGAAGACAGTTAATGTAATCATTGTTTTGGATTTCAGTAGTCATCCATGCTGTTTTTCACAGTGTCCTGGACAAAATGTCCAACACTCAGCTGGTTAAACACATCATCGCAAGCACAGCAACTGGCTCATGGGTTGGGCACAGTGGGTGACAATGAATAGGGTGACATGAGACCGGTGATCTGACACCAGTGGGGTTCCACAGGGCTCCATTCCAGACCCAGTACTCTTCAATGTCTTCATAGATGACTTAGATGCAGGATTTGCAGGCATACTAAGCAGGCTTGTCAATTATAACCTCCCCTGTCTTGGGAGGTTGTTATGGATCAAGTCAGGCCAGATGGCAGGCACCAATGAAAGCCGCTCATTAACGTCCCTCTGCAGCTGGACACAGGAGAGAAAATATAACAAAGAGTTCAGGGGTTGAGATAAGGACCAGGAGAGACCCCTCATCAAATACCATCATGGGCAAAACAGGCTCAACTTAGGGATATTAAGTGAATTTATTATTAAAAAAAAAAGAAATCAGAGCAAGATAATGAGAAGTAATACAAGCCCTTAAAACCACCTTCACCCCACCCCTCCCTCCTTCTTAGCTCTATCTCCTACCCCAGCGGTGCAAGGAGACATGGAATGGGGGTTATGTTCAGTTCATCTCCTGTGGCTTCTCCTGCTGCTCAGGAAGAGGAGCCATTCCACTGATACATCATGGGGACTCTCCCAGTTCTCCGTGAACTTCTCTGACATGGCTCCATCTCACAAGCAACAGCTCCCTGCAAACTGCTGCTATGTGAGTCCATCCCACAGGCAGCTGTCCTCCCCAAACTGCTGCAGTATGGGTCACTCCTCCCTGGGGTTGAAGTCCCTCAAGGAAAGGCTACTGCAGCACAGGAGCAGGGCCCCTCTCTCCACAGATCTCCCACAGGATCACAACTTCCTCCCAGACATCCACCTGCTTTGGTGAGGGCTCTTCCATGGGCTGCAGGTGGATCTCTGCATGCCCATGGACCACCATGGGCTGCAGGGGCACAGCTACTTCACCATGGCCTTCACCACGGTCTTCACCACAACCTGCAGATGAATCTCAGCTCCAGCACCTGGTGCGCCTCCTCCATCTCCTTCTCCACTGACCTTATGGTCTGCATAGTTGCTCTTCTCACGTGCTGTCACCCTGCTTTTCTCTGGTTGGAATTAAAACTGTTCAACAATTTTTGTTTATCTTTCTTCTTAAATATCTTATCACAGAGGCATTATCACCATTTCTAACTGGCCCAGGCTTGGCCAGCATGTTTATCTTTGTAAACACCAGGGATTGGCTCTGCTGAACTTGACGGAGCCACACCCGTAGCATCCCCTCCTACCAAAAACCAATGCAAAACCAATAGAAGAGGAAAGAAACTGAGAGTGTCTTGTTCAGACAAGATGGATCAATATAATGATCTTGAAAGAAATGGCAGATCTGCAATAGAACAAAGCTGTTTTTACCATTCACTCTAGCTTCAGTGCAATAGGCTTAAAATTACTAGAAACAAGATTTAGATTTCCAATCGGGAAAGGTAAAATTAAAGATCTGACAGAATGGACAGTTAAACTTTGAATTAAATTTCACCACATATCTGAGCAATCTTCTTACTGCAAGTGTACTATTAACTCTCAGAAACATCACAAAAATGCTGATGTATATGTCTGCTTTGATTCAGCAGGTTTAATTTGTAAAACTTTATTTTTGTAAAACTGTGTTTTCTGTTTAGAGAGATAAGAGGCCTTTGGACTCTATCAGAGCACAGAATAAAAATGACTGTGTTTGGTCTGAATAGAAATCTACAGTCACACATCTCTTTTTGGACAATGCCCAAGGCAGGTATAAAAGGAGTAATACCAGTGCAAACATATTCCCTATTAAATCTCCCAAGGTTCAAAATGTGGCAATTAGACCTTTCAATAATGTAATCTCTTGAAGAAATTAAAGATTCTTCATAAATGCCATTTACCTTACCTACAGGCTTTTGGCTGGATTTATTTTCTTTTTTTAAGAAAAAGCTGTGGAATAATAAAGAATTTTTTTCTTAAAAATGAGTACTTCTTTATACAATGCATGAGCCAGTCAGCTGGTGAACTGAAACTAACTTTTCTTTAAAACATGAACAATTAAATTCTTGGGAGAGAATGTGTACTTTTTCACCCTCTGTCTTTAAGGACCAAGTTTTCTGAAGCTAGTATGAATGAATGTTTGTTCCTATTAAACAGGATGAAGCTTGGGAAAGAAAATTGATAAACAAAGTGCCCATATACCTAGATTGATACAAATAGGCATCAAAAGGAACTGGCGTAACTTTTGAACTCAGACTACACCAACATCCAACCTGAATTCCGCTGGATGCAACCTCATTCCCATCCCATCTGCCCTTTCACTCGTCAGGAGACACATCAGTATCTCCCACTCTGTTGCCCCTCTGGCCCGCTGCCTTCTCTTTTCCAAGCTAACAAAGCAGCAGTTCCCTGTCCTTCTCATATTATGGTGCTCAAACCAGAGCAGAGTGGGACAAGCCCCTCCCTTGCCCTTGCCCAGATGCATCTCAGGACACAGCTGGCCCTCCCCAAACTGCTGCAGTATGGGTCACTCCTCCCTGGGGTTGAAGTCCCTCAAGGAGAGGCTACTGGCTGCCAGGGCGCTGCTGACTCCTGTTCAACTTGCCATTAACTCAAATCCTCAGACAACTTTCTGCAGGGCTGCTCTTCAGCCTCTTGTCCCCCAGTTTGTATGTATTATTATCTCATTTCATTTGGAGAATCCAGTACTTGCTTTTTATTAAATTTCATACATCTGGTGATTATCCTGCTCCATAGTCTAATCAGATCTGTAAGGTCTCTCTACCCTTGAGGGAGCTCACAGCTCCTCCTAGATTAGTTGTGACAGCAAATTTACTTACTGTGCACTTGATTCATATGTCCACACTTAGGAAAACATTATATATTACATTTTATACAAAGCATACTGTCTTAAGCATTGAAAAGGTTTATGTCAAAAAAATAGGTTCATACTTTCCCAGCTGAAGAAAGCAGGAAATTACATGCAAAAGATTTCATGATTTAAGAACCTTCTCTGTATCTTGCAGTAAAATCTTAAACTTATCCATCCATCCTGATAATACCTTGAAGAAATCTTCTTGTTTTATCATTTCTTAAAGTAAGAATGTTCCAAGATGGAAGCTAAATAGTGTGCAAGCCACTTGGAAATGACGAGTAATTATGGACAGAGAAAAATCACACAAAAATCTCATCAGAGGACACCACCCCAGAGCGTTGGATCAATTCTGCAGAGGTTTAACAGTTAACAGTTTGGAATACCATCATCAGTAGTACCATGAAACACCTGTAGCAAACAGAAGTCTATTCTGAAACTATGAAGCAGTCCACTCATACTGGGTCTTTTAAGACTAAAGTTTTTCAGTTGGCTTACATATTAAAAGATTGTTCCTGGCTCTTACTGGTCAACACAAAAAATAAAAATGCTTTCTGCCTCTTCAGTCACATAGATTTCTCATGCTTGGACCCCTTCATGGTATCACAGGATGCCTGCTCCATTATCCTATCAATGCACTGAACTAATATATTCAGACTTGATCAGGAACTACATATTCTTGTAAAAGCTGTGCCTTAAATTACAGTAGTGAATGAAAAAAGTCACAAAGCCCTAACATACAGTAATAGATATGCTGTGATAGGCTTAATACTGTAAAACTTGTAAAAGTATCTTTAAACATTATTCTTTTTTCAATATTCCAAGATTCTTCTCCACATTCCACCTTCTGTCTTCAGAAATTCAAGTTATAAAAGAAATCTAGCCTCTCTCCTGCTTTATTTGTCATTAAACTTGGGCTATCTCCTATCTTCAAGAAGTTTTACATCAGCAGATCACCTCACATTCTTTACTAGCCTATTAATATTTAGTTCAAATGGGGATAAAATTTTCCATACACAGCTACTTAGTTACACATTTCATAATTACTTGTCTTCATTTTTCTTAAGTGATAAATAAGCTTGGAATAAACTTCAGTTCTGTTATGTATGGGTCAGTTACTGGCCTCTGTGGTGGCATATTCTTTCCCAAATTTTTGGAAGTATGTTAGAACAGCTCTAGGAACAGCTTTTCACAAGTAGTTGGAAATGGTACTGCTGGTGTTACACCTATCAACAGGGGCTTACATAACTCACAGCTGCAATTTCCAACAGTTAAGACCAAGATACACAAAACCATTTTTATTTTCTAACGAGTGTCTGCAAATGCAATGAGAACCAATTCAGCTACTTAAATTAGATACAAGCTGAGTAAGGCCAAGGAAGCTTGATCCATTAACCACATGGTATTGGACATATCAGAAATCAAAACTGTTCTAAAGTTTAATACCAGTCATATGATTGCTTTACAGATGGTTTTCCTGTAAAGAGAGCCTCATAATTTTGGAGGCATGGGTGAAAGAAGCCTATATAAAATTTTTGAGAAAATTTGTGGCTGGTTTTATTTTTCCATCAGAAAATTTGTTTGGAAACATAAATAATCTGCTCAATTTTATTTTTTTCTGTAGGAAAACATCAAGTTTTACCTGCAGCATAATATACAAGAGCTTAAAGACTGATTGCATTTCCAATGATTTCAACTTGCTTAAACAGTTCAAATATCTGTGCATAACAAGGATAACACGTCTCCAGAGTGGCTCAAAGCCTAGAAAGATTCTACAGGTTTGAATTCTAGGATGTCAGGAAGACAGTCTATACTTCTGAAATATTTCAATTATGTTTAGTTTAACATTGATGATCCCCTCTATATATGGAAACAGCATACTTTGCCTTCTGTCATTTACGGTTCTCTCACCTAGTGTCTACAACCCAGTTATTCTTTACTATGTCTCCAGATTCCTCAGCTAAGCAGTTCCAAGAATTAGTGTTGTATTTCCATTTCAGTTTTATCTTTACATATAAGCAGAAAAAGTTAGGTACAACAGGAAGCAAAATAAAAACTTACATGTATTATAAATACAATCTATTTCCTAGCTGTATGTGGCACATGGGCAGCCGTGGGTGAAAATTAGCTTGGGAGGCTGATTTGACCTCATCTGAGCTATTATTAGTGCAGTAAGAAGGTTTCAATATAACAGATCAGCTGGCAGAAGTAAAGAAAATCTGCAGCAGATTCCCTCCCCACCCTATCACTGTTGAAATTACCTCAAAGAAAAGTACTCCAATTTTGTTCAAACACCAAGAGGGTGAAGAGTCAGGAAAAATGATTCCTCTTTCTCTGTAACCCGTAACTCAGGCACTTTTGGGATACATAGTCACCCCCACCAATGCTGCTGTAGAAACCCAACGCCTTGTAATATGTGGATATAAGGAATTAGCAAAAAATTACACATTAATTCTAAACTAGAATTTGAACATTTTGTCTACATTATCAAGATTATGGTAGAAACTGCAACACATTTAAAAAAGTATATCTTCCAGGTCTTAAAGACTGTTCTAATTTTTATGGCACTAGGCAAAAACTAAACATAACTGCTCTATGTCAACTACATTCATGAAAGTACTACCACACATTTCAGTAACAGCTCCTTCTAATGTCAGTGTTTCATTTTAGAGTTACAGAATATTTAGAATTTTCCCAAAGGCTTATCTCTGCTTCACTATAGGTCTGAATACTGACATCACACAGCAAGATCCTAAAGTCACTGAGCCACATCTGTTCACACAATTTGAAGACAGATCTCACAGAAAATTAACTCAACAGTTGCAATCAGGAGTCTCAAAAGCAAGAAGATGTTGCAATACCATGTTTTGCATAATTATATTAATATCCCAAGTATCCTTAAAATGTATAATGTTGGAACATCACACTAAATGCTAGGAGCACTGTAAACACATTTTATTTTTCACTGAAGTTTACATGAACAAAACATGTTAATTCAGTTGTTTAAATTCTCAACACAGAAGGCAGTGGTTTGGCTTTTTATTGGCAAACAATAAATCATCTCCTCAATTAAAATAATGTTGTAACAATTCTGAGAAGTTCCACAGTGGCTTTATTTACTTACAATTTAATATCAGAAGAAAAAAATAACATTCCAGGTTACTGTAGAAAAAAAATGTATACCACGCTTAATGGCATACAAGACTTCTAACAAGCAAAAAATACCCTGTTTTACAAGTAATATCCATTTTAAATAGGTTTTTATCTTTTCACAGTTAGTACTCTCTCCCCATAGGCTATATATTGAGAATCTCTATATACAAAAAGGTACAACAAATTGATACATTACTTATTGCAAGATATTAAGGATGCCATAAAATACACAAATTAGATTAGTTCCCCCCCACTTGCATACCCTCTTGCTTCTTATTTCGCCCTTGAAGCAGTCTCCTTTTCTGGTTCTAAGATTAAGTTCTTTCATTGAAAGGCACGTACTTCTCTACAATAGAAGAAACAGATGCATTAATCTGAATGCCCTGTTTCAAGGTGAATTTAGCCTACATTTTTAAAGATGACACATTATTAAAGAACCCAGAGACACATGACATTTTATTATTAAATTTGACTGGAAAAACTCATAGTTACCATATTACTGTGAAGCAAAGTACCTTAAACCTGCATTCATTTAACCTTTCCAAATAGAGAGAAAACTCATTTACAAAAATAAAAAGGGATTTACCATGATGAATATATTTTTGAACCCTCAAGGCTCCCGAGTTCCTACTGAAACTCTGGCAAGTCTTAGTAGCATTTCAGTTATGGAATACTATAAATAAATTGAGTAAATTCCTCTCCTTGTGCCTTGCAGCACTGAGCAAGTAGGTTCTATGTGAAGTCATTCAATGAGGATTGTAAACTAATAGTGTGATCTAATTTTGAAAAACAAAGATGTGACAATAGTATACTGTTCCTCCGTTAGCATGTATGTAAAGTTGTATTCAAGAGACCAAAGGCTAGAATTTCACACTTGGGCATTTAATAGTAAGCTACTGAGCAAACTGGCTAAAACCTACTGTTTTGGTAAACTGTCCCAAACAGCAGCAGCACAGAGACTAGTAACATGGATGATGATGACAGTGGGAGTACACTTAAATTGTGTCTATGTTACAGCTGAGGGCACTGGGGACCTTTTTTCATACAGCTCCGAAAGAAAACAGCAACCCTTGAAAGCAGTAATGTATCTGGACACCAGTATACTAACATTACCACAGTGATTTTTAGGAGAGAAGCCAGTTTCTCTACCTAGTCCTGCAAAGGGTGTAATACAGTTAACAGCTAACCCAAAATAAGCCTACAGAGATTTCTTATATAGGCATACTATTTTGTAGAGTATTACCTTAAAAAAAGCTTAATATTTTCAAGAAGAAAAATGAAAGCAGACTAGGTGCCACTACAGTCTTTTATCAGGTCACAAAGAAATTAGGAAAAAAGACATATTTTATATATAAAACAATACTTTTATATATATACCAAAACTTGACTACTTTGGTGTCACTAACAAATATAAATTAACATGGAGATAAGAATTTCCTGTAACTGCTTTGTTTTCTGGTGCCTTCTGTTATAAGTTGTAAGGGAAAGAAACTTTAACACTAAATCAGTTCAACTGTTGAGTCTAAGTAAAGTAAAACTGCAACTGTTCTTTACTTAACAAAGCACTAAACTCAAAAAAGTTTCGTTTACTAAAAGCCTCTCTTCCTTGTTCCCAGGTTCCAGGCCTGACTATATATTTAAGCTACCTTAAAAAAAACCCAATCCACCATACCTCTGAATTACTATAAGCATCACAACAAAGTGTAATGACATCTCCCAAGAATATGTGAGTATCATTTTCATGATGTTGTCCTCAGCATCAAGTTGTCTTTGCTTACTTAAGCATTTTGTATTCCCTTTGGCCATTGCGCTTAAGCAGTAACGTGAAGACTGATTACTAAGCTTCAGTTCAGATACAAACAAGTTGAAACAAGGGCGTAATAAATTAACTTTATAAAGTACATGCCAAATCAAGATTAAAAAAATAAAATCATTCAAGTACTCTAGATTTCAAACTATCCTCCCAGCAATGATGGACGTATCTTTGCAAAGTTTGAACATCATTTTATCAAGCTGCTCTACAGAGATTTGTGGAGTAAATTCACATTGTTCAGCACTGCTTTCATCCTACCCATGAACACTATTTCAAATAAAAAGTAGCTCTTAAAATTTTATGAGCTTTTCCCCATAAAAGAGAACATAGGAAGATATCAATATACAAAACCAGAGAAAAGTCACCATCTTCACTAAATCTAACTGAAGCCCTTGTTTTCCTGAATTCCCAGTATCAAAACAAGAACTTCAATAATTTAGGGACAAACTTTCAGAGCACTATTGAAACAACAGTTCAGATACTTCTACTATGAAATACTTAAACAAATTTTTCTTCTCCTTCAAAATGAAGTGTTTAGAAAACAGGAAGGCAGAAAAATCAGAAATAGGCTCTCTGAAAGTTATAATTGTGTAATACTGTTTGTTAATGATGACTACCTAGATTATCATTTTACTTCCTGCTAAAAAATATAGTTGATACTCCTCTAAATAAGCATTTATAAACAGTATCACGTTAACTTGTCATCAAATACCTTAACGTCAACAAGTATGCTGAATTACAACAGAAGCTAAAAGATTTAAGGAAGACATTGAGGGAATTCTTGGATATAATGTGACAATTACCTGTTATATTTTACATATGTGTGTGTGTGTATATATATATATATGTACTGAAACAAGACTAGTAACAAAGGGTAATGGTAAATGTCACATAATTCTAAAATGCAGAGGAATGCTAAGTAGAGATACTTTAGCTATTTTAATCTATTGTATGGGAGACAAAAAAACAAGAGAGGCTTCAACTTATGAGAAAAATTAAATCAGAAAGATTCCCATTAAGGCGACAAAGTTAAAGCAGACTGAACATTTCTCTTCAAGTGCCAGAACTGCATGCAAATTTCCTCCTGATAAACTGTAGAACACCTGACTTACTACTCCAATACTTTTAATTCGAGACATCATGTATTGCTTTTATCAAACTTGCTTGAGATTTGAATCTGATTTCACATTAAGCAGCGTGAATCAATTACTTGCTGTGACTCGAAGAACTCATCTGATCTCT
>NW_005054468.1:1395058-1400599 GCF_000277835.1 Geospiza fortis
CGATATTTGACAATAGTCAAGTAGCCCTTACTATGAACTATGACAATCCCATCAATTATTTTTACTGCATCTTCACACATGCAATGTGATGGCATTGCTTAATAAAGAAAAAAATTAAGTATGAATTGCATAAATTTAAATTTTAATTTCTCATGTTTAAGGACACTAAGGAAACATAATGAAAGTTCAAACAAAATTTGGTTTTGGAAGTTCAAACAAAATACAACAAAATTTTCCTGTATCTAAAAAGTTTCCGAGAATAGCTTAAGAATATGAATCTTTCAGTGCAGCAGTACCAAATGTAAAATCTGGTGCAGGATCATCATCAACTAACTGCTCAGTATTTTAGCCATAAGAAAGCAGAATGAAGCAAAGCTGCTCAAAGCAGAACTCATAGGTGAAAACAGATGGAAAAACTGAGGAGCATTTAAATTAGGAAAAAAAAAGAAAAGAGAAAGATAAAAGCTAGTTGTTGACTTAACATTAACTTCAATGACACTATTTGTAACAAAAATATCCTACCTTCCTCTTCATTTCTCTGGAACTCACATGTTGAAGACAAATGGTGTTTATCTTCTTGCCCACTAAATTCTTGCCCATTTAAAATTCAAGTGATCTTGACATCCCTTCTCCAACTATGCATATGAAACACAGTAGTGAGCTTACTCAGAGAAACTGCTTATCACCCACACTCCTTCACTTCTATGGCTAGAAGTACATTCAGGTTCTAAATACAAACCTTCGAGGATGGCTGGCATCAAATAGCGTTGTATCATCATCATCATCATCTTGTTCTAATGGGGTCAGCTCCATGTTTTCTATGGTCATATCCAAAACTCCGTATCTTCGGGTTTTTCTATTTTGCCTTCTGAGCCTGAAAAGTATTTTAGAACATTCAAGTAATGTACATCTTTTACTACTTTCTGATCTAATAATGTAAAATACTATTATATTGATAATTAGTGTAAGTTTTCTAAAACCTAGGATAAGCGTACACACTTAGCTCTATGAAATTCAGAGGTTAGACAATTTTAAGTGTCAACAGTTTACATGAAATTATTAAGGCCACTAAGACCATCATTCGTAGTTTTGTACAGGATTAATGTAGTGAATACAAAATGGCACTTAGCATCTAAATATAAGAGTCACATAAAAAAATATACAAAAAAAACTTCAAACATACTTCCACTGAGAAAAAAATTGCCTTGCTACATATTCTCTATGCGTCTTACACATCTGTAAATAATAGCAGATCAAATCAGGTAGAAACCAAACACAGCTATATAGCAAAGCTATAACTTGTAACACAAGTAATGGCTGACACTAGAAATTTTTATTATAATTTGTGAAGTTTTTTATAGATATCAAGTTTTAAAAATTGTCTATAATTACACTTTAGAACAAGACAGATCTTGTAGAGTCAGTGTCTTGTCTGCTTCACAAAGCATAGAAAGAAGAGGCAGTAAGTCATGTTTCAGGATTAAGACACGTGCTTGTCATAGACAAGCAGACTGTGTGTATCTGCTTTTCTCACTCTCCACAGTTTTGCTGCATAGGCCGGGGTCCTGTGTTCATCAGCCACACAATGAACCATTCCATTTGACTTTCCAGAACTACTCTTTAACTCATGGAACAAGCCTTGCTCAAGTTCCGGAACTCAGACCAATAGCCACTCACCAAACACTGTGCAGAGACATCTGTTTACAGAATGCTGACAGTCATTTTCAGTAACTCGCTAACAACTACATGAAAGCTATAGGACTTTAAAAAAAAAGGAAATAATTTGTGTCTAGGTACTTAGTGCTAAACACAAAGGTGGTAACAGGTCTTTAATCTAGAAAATCCAGAATTTGCAACCCCAAGCTGGGTGCCTACCAAACATGTTTACAACATTCAGGAACTTCAACACAGAGTATTTCTGAGCAAATATAAAAAAAATTACTACTATATTACAATATTATAGTATTTCTATAATACTATGTATAATACATTATATTATTGCATACTGTGCATAGTGACTTCTCTGTCCCACTTTTAGGCACCATTTTACCTATCTTGTAAGAGATATCAAATACAGTACTGAGATTCTCAGCTTCAAATCCTGTCCTGAAACTCCAGCGTACTTACACAACTTGTTTAAGTACCTACCTTGAAAGAACACACAACAGCATTCAATCATGGTTTATCTTTTCACTATACTCCAAAGTATAAAATATATCTCCTTTTGGAACTGAGAAGTAAATGTAACCTTGTAAGAATGGGAAAGAGATAAAGTACATACCATTCTTCAAAGTTCTCAAATTTCTTATGTTACAAGAAATAATCAACACGGCCATTTCCTCCACTCTCAATTGACATGAAAATGCAGCAACTGTTATCTCAGGCATTTAAGTGCTTTAGACCAGAACAAAATACTCAGCTTTTTCATTTAAAGCTAAGACTACTACCAAAACCAAAAATTTCACCTTTCAGTTCAAGACACAGTCCCTTCCATGTTCTTCATTTATTTCATCTGTTCTTTATTCCTCAACATAGAAAGAAGTTGTACACTACAAAGCATCAAGTAGAATAAAATTCTAAAACTTTTAAGATGACAGTATGAGGAAAAATAAGGTTGTTTCTTACATATCGTGCCTTTTGCTTTTCACTAAAGTCGAAGTTTAGCAATTGGAACTAGGACAAGCATTGTGGATATCCTAGCAGATAAGAAACTATTTTAAACAAATAGTTTCTTTAAAAAAAGAAATTAAGAAGAGGTAGTACATGCTACTCATACAATCAGTATTTCTGTCAATCTCACTGTACATTTTACCTTTTTCCCTTAATGGGTTAAAATGGAAAGTGAGTAGCTACTGTGATTTGAGAGTGACCTAAGACAATCATAGCAAATGTCTAGATTGTAGAAAATGCAAATAAAACTTATCACAAAGCTGGCACAGATTTTAGATTCAAGCAAATCCTGTTGAAAAAAGATACACTAATTACTTGCGACTCAAACCCTTCTCTATCTAAGAAGTAGTTTAAAAACTACAGCTACAGGAATACTGTAACATGCATGTATGCTCACAGCCATGACTCTAAAGCAGTGTCCTGAGTGTTAACAAAAGATCTTCTACTCTGTGACTGTCAACTGCTCAGTTGGAAGGGACCTACAACTACTATCAAGTCAACTGCCTGATCAACCCAAAATTTAAAGCATGATACCATGGGTATTGTCCAAATGCATCTTAAACACTGATCCCCTTTCTAAGGTGCTTGTTCCAGTCACTGACCACCCTACCAGTAAAAAAATGCTTCCTAACATCAAATTTATACCTCTCTTGGTGCAACTATGAATCATTCCCACGCATCTCATAGCTGGATCTCAACAAGAAGAGATAAGCATCTCCTTCCTCAGGGACCAATGGAACCTCAGGGAGCAATGAGGTCACCCCTCAGGCCTTTTCTACTCCAAAGTAGACTAACTCAGTCCTCAGCCGCTCCTCAACAGGACAGGCCTTCCAACTCTTTAATCAGCTTGGTTCCCCAGTCTGGTTGTATTCATGTGCCTTAGTGTGCTTCTTGCTGCACACCATTACTCACAAGAAGGCCATGACAACATTGAAAAAAGTTGGACAATCTCCAGTCTTGACTGTTTGGCTGTACTTTGTGAGAAACACCCAAGGGTGAAGTTGCCCTCTTGGCTGCCAGGGCACATGTTGGCTCGTACTGAGTTTGCTGTCAACCAGCACCCTGAGATCCCTCTATGCATGGCTGCTCTGCAGTTGCTTCTTTCCCATGTAAAACTAGTGTCCTGCTCCCGCTGCAGAGCCCAGCGTTTGTTCTTGTTATATGTCCTGCCACTGGTGATTGCCCAATGCGCCAATCTATCTATATCCCTATGCAAGGCCTCTCGCACCTTGAGAGAGCCTACTGCACCTCCCAGTTTGGTGTCATCCACAAAGTTGCTAATGGCCAATTCAACTCCTGTCTCCAGATAAGAGTACTGAGCAAAGCTGGCCGTAGAACTGAGCCCTGAGGAGCTACACGGGTGACTGGGCACCAGCCTGATGCACTTCTCACTACAACCCTATGAGCCCTGTCATTCAGCTGTCTATTCTACCAGGGCACCACAAATTTACTCACTCCACAGCTGCAGAGCTTCTCCAGAAGGATATTGTGAAGAACAGCACCAAAAGCCTTACTAAAATCCAGAAACGCTACACTCACTTTCTTCCCTTCATCCACTGGGCTGGCAGCTTGATAGAAAGTTTGCAAAAAGTTTTTATGTCTTACAACAAGATATGTCTTCATGCCAAGGAAACCTATCCAAAAAAATGGGTCATTTGCACTTAATCGTTATATTTCTTATATAACTACTGCAAGAACATTTCAGCTACAAGTTCGAATTCAAAAACATACACTTTACCTATCCCAAAGTTCAGAAGCAAGATGGCACAGAATTACAGAATGTGTATAAAGTAAAGCTTCCAGTTTACAGTAGCACCTAGAAGGCAGCACTCCAGTTGCAAATGCAGAACAGCATCCTACTGCCAAAACCAGAATATCAAGTAACTACCACTCATCCAGAAAATAATGGCAACAGATGATAATTTTCCTCTCCAGCTCCTGCAATGACAGACTTTTATGTATTTATTTATTTGGCCTTTCCACAGTACTACTCACATCTCCAAATCTAACAGGCTGGAGTTACAAGACACATTAACACCGATAAGTGCCCTCAAGGCTTCTCAAGAGTGATTTGCAAGATGCATGGAACAATCAAAATATCCTAGTTTATTTGGACTGCATATCTTAGTACATGACATACGCGCAACAGTCCTTCAACTGCCTTTCTAAACTAAATAATGCAGATAGACACAATGGGTATATCGAAATGTAATGAAAAGTACATGGAGAACTTGCTCCATAACTGAGATGCTTTATGCATAATCATACATTTGGGCATTGCTCTGAAGAAGTCAAGTTATTAAAGCATGAGAGAGAGAAGTAAAAACTACTAGGACAAAAGAAAAAAAAACAAAAACAGGGATGAACACTGCGCAAAAGCACATCAAGCTACATGGAGAGCATTTTCCATAAGAAATGGAAAGACAGTTAAGTGGTAGCAAGCTTAATACGCTTTCTTTAAAAGACACAAAATAGGTTAATTTAACTGTGAAAGAAAGCATAGAAGAAAAATGTTTACTGACAAAGTAGGGGAGGACAACTTCGGTAGTTTAGCGATACAGAAGTTTGCAAACTGGTAAAAAATCACTCTAAGAACATACAAAATACATTTAGGTGGGCTGACGGATGCCAGCAGTGAGAAGTCCACCCGGACGGCACAGGAGAGAGTCGGGAAAGGCCCAACAATGATGCGCGATTCTCGGTGACGTGAGTGGAGCAGACCGAGCTGCTCCCCGCCCACACCGGGGAGGCGGTACCGGGAGCATCCCAGAGCAGTCGGGCGCTACTCACCGGCCCCTCAGGGGGCGCGGGGCCGGCACGCTCCGCAGCCCCGGCCGCGTAGCTGCGCCCCCCGCGCCCACACGCCCGCTC
>NW_005054468.1:1400962-1421956 GCF_000277835.1 Geospiza fortis
CACTTTTTCTCTGGGTGGTCAGTAGCGCTTGGGCGCGAGTGAGGGGCCGCTTCGAATGTAACAAATTTAAGGCGGGATAATTTTTTTTAACCCGTTCTCTGTTTTAGCCTGATTCTATGTACAAAAGAACCGAAATTTTATAACTGACTTTTGTGAAAGCATAAATGTTAAAGAAACTTCCAGTGTGACCATTTATGAGACTCCCTGGCAGCCGCTTCCCAATGCCGCCTTCACATGGGCGGCTCCAGTGCCCGGATGTGTCCTCACTTATCTCCCCGCATACTCCTCTCGCGCAATCAGACTGGATTTCCCACAGCAGTCTCAGATGTCTTGTTTATTGACGGTGCAGGACCTGGTCCTCCGATGCTACCGAGCTACCTGCGGCAGACATATTCCTCAACAATAAAGCAAAAGGGTGGTTTGGAAAGTGGTAGGTCCTGAAAACTGTAATTTTTGCTTCAGCTGTGGTCCAGTGGTAGAAAGATCAGGAAAGGTCTAGACGGACCACAACTGAAGGTGATGGAGCAGTCAGTGTATTACAAAGCCAGTGAACATGGATGACAAGACCCTGATTTAGGGTGATGCTACAGAGTAACTCTCCATGAATTTTATTGCTCTTGTGTCTCATTGTTCCTCAACTAAACGCTGTCCCGATTGAATAGAATCCTTTAGCTGCTAGAATGCATTATAAGAGTCTTTTCATTGGCTTGTTTGGTTGGTTGGTTTGTTACTGTACAGTTCAGCAAAGATTTCAGGGGTGTAGTGTGCTTACAGAATGAGAACTCCATATTGGTGGTGAGCTCTTTGGCATTTGTCACTGTGTGGAAGGGAATGTATAAAATGCCAGAGTAGCAAAGAAGCCTTGTGCAGATATATATCTGCAGTTGAAGTAATGGGCAACAACCAGATTTTGTTCAGAAGCAGACCCATTATCCCAGTGGCCTTAAACTTAACAGTGTATCAATTATATTGGGTCATATAAAATCACATATAGATACTGTGAAAACAGTGATTAGTTTACTTATTAACAAGTTAACAAGTTTAGCGTTGCATTAACTGAGAAAACAGATTCAAGGTCTTGTGTCACACAATTAGTGTGAATTTGGAAAGTGTAAAACTGATTTAAGTAGCATGTGAGACATTAAACTATCACGTGTCTCCCCCTTGAAAAACGGCAGGCCTTTAATGGGAATAACGTTTCAGATTATGTAGGAATGACGGGGGGGTCAGCACGGTCGGGATGGATGGAGACGAGGGATCTCTGAAGCCAGGTCCTCTATTGGAAAGGGTATGGGTGCAGGGCCCTGCTGGGAGCTGCCAGCCACAGCTTGGAGCAGGCCCAAGAGAAGAGAGGGTTGGAGAGGATGAGAGGGTAAGAGCGTAAAAGCATAAGAGAGTAAAAGGGGTAAGAGCTAAGAGGCAAGAGCAAGAGTATGGAAAGAAAGAAAGTAAATAAGTAAGAGCTAAGACCATAGAAAAGTAAGTAAGTAAGCGAAGTTTGTGTTACAATACAATAAATAATCTTTTGTGTTGAATATTCCGATTCTCACTAACCAGTCTAGTACAAGACACAAATCCTATAGCATTTCCATACAGCCTATAAGAATCACTACATTACCATACTGTGCTACATTTTAAACCCTAAAAACTACTCTTTGAATCCCTTCTGCCAAGCTGGCAGGGTCTGCTCAGACCCTTGGACCTGCCTGCTTGCAGAGGGTCTTGTTTCATCAAAAGGAGATTACCTTCAGCCGGCCACATCATTGTTTTCCCGTTGTTCAGTAACTAAGGTATCTCAAAGGTTGCTTTCATTTCAATCCCGCTTATAGTTTCCATAGTCTCAAAATCTTTTGCCAGGCAGTCGTATTTATAAGGCTTTCCTGTTTCATCCTCCCCAACAAGATTATATGAACAACAGATTTTGCTGAAGGTGCTGTAGAGATGGAGCATGTGAATAAGCTTCTGTGATAGCTTTTTACAAGGTTTATGACTTCAACAGAGCTTGACTGATTCAGGTCCTCCCATTGCCAATATGTATCACCCTGCTTCTATCCTATTAATTACCCTGAGATATATTTTCTCTTGACAAGTCCAAGCAACTTATTTGCAGCACAGGGACATACAACAGAGGAAAGTGTTACATTCAAAAGAAATATTCTTCTTAGAAAGACAGTCACTGATGTTAAATTGTCCTATAGAAATGTCCTTGATGCATGGACTGTGTAAAGTCTAACAGTGCTGGGTTGCTCAGTTAGGATGATATGATGACATACAGTGTTGTAAACTGCATGTCAGATGCAAAGCATTAGGGGAAAAGAAAAGAGGATTGCCTTGGTCAGTAAAAACTATGGCAGGGCAATATTAGTGTTTTAAAATGCCCTCTTGGCAAAACTACCATCCTTAAAACAAAGGGTTCTAGTGCTGTGTGGGGAAAGTTGTTTTTTGAAGGTTTTTTTTTCCCTGAATCGGAAGCTAGTGCTCTTAATATCAGATTAAGATAGTCTTTGAGTTTTCAGATAGAAACCAAAAAAGTAGAGCAATTTATGTTCTTTATTTTGAAACAAAAAGAATTAATGAAGTCCTTGAATATTTGTTTGTTTCTGTAGTGTGGGGGAGGGGGAGGGGTTATTAATCATTGAGATGCATAGATTTGTTCAGTGTTCAAGTCAGGTATAAATACAAAACACTTGTATCCAAAAAATTTCAATGCAAAAATTGCTTCAAGAGAGCTGTAAGAGAATTTTTTCATGAAGCGTGACGTAACTTCAAACCTGTGTATAGAAACGAGCAACCATTTTTAGATATTTTTAGAATTCCTGACTATTAGTAATTGTCTAACTAATTGGTTAGAGACAAAGTTAGGAAACAGAATTTTTAAAAATTGTGATGTTCTGTGATCATTATGGTGTACAGCATGTGTCTTTGGATTATAGTTCCCCACTCTGAGTTAAAATGTAGAACCTTTTTCACTTACAAAAGGAATATGAAACTTTCTTGTCTTATGCCAAAACTGAAGAATTTGAGTGTCAGTGAAAGACGCTGAGACAGTTACATTGCCCATTAAAAATAATGGAGCTTACTTGAGTTTTACCTTTGAGAAAAGTAAAAAAACCTTTTTTTTTTTTTTTTTTTACTTCCATCAAACAGACCTTGCAGATTAATTGGAAGAGCACATAAATTACTTTACACAATTATTTGAGTGTCAAGGATGTCTGAGATCTTCTCATCAGAAAATGAAACAGTACTTTGGAGAAAGACACTTAAGAGCTCTGTATATTTTCCATTTTTCTTGTTTAGCTAGTTGAACTAAAATGTCATTATATGGTTCCTGATACTTGTAGCACCAGAGAGCAACACATCTATTTCCTTTTCTCTCACCACTATAATTCTGTCTATATCATAGAATATTCTATGTTGGAAAGAGCCTACAAGGATCATTAGGTCCAATTCTTAAGTGAAAGGTCCGTATGAGCATCAAGCCCACAACCTTGCTATTTGCTAATACCACTCTCAATCACAAGTTGTTTGTTTTCATCCTTTATGAAGTCCTTGTGGAATGACTTTCCGGTGATTTTGAGAAATGAAGACATAAGAGGTGAGCGCACTTTTCTGCTCTGATAGGAGGTTATCAAGGACCATGCTGCCTGCTGCCCCTGTATGCCATATTAAGCCCTTAAACCCTGAAACTATCCAGTTCTTTAGGTCTCTAAATCATGTTCTAGTCAGTATTATTTATGTTATCTGAGGACATCTTTGTCCAAATGTATCTTGTGAAAAATGCCAATCACTTGTTTTAAAATTTTAAAAGTTTAATAGTAATAAAATGGTTATAAAAATAGTAATAACAATTAGAGCAATATGAGCAAACTCAATGGACAGAGTTAGGACAATAAAGGACAATAAAAAAGAATTAAGGATGTCTGGATGCTTCCTGGGCATTAAGCCCCCAAAAAGCATACCTGCTAACAAAGGATTAAAAAGCAACAGCCTGTCGTATATTCATATATCTCATACATGAAGAAAACATTCCTTTTGAACTAGGGATTTTTCTGTTTATTTTCAACTTCTTCCCCCTTCCTCTTGTAAATCATTGTTTGGCTCCTCACAGTCTGGAAGAAGGTGGAAGGAGTCTGGTTCTTCCTGATAAGGAGGCAATAATTCTTCTCTTCGGGATTTTAGTGTCTTATTGCTGTTGTATCTGTGTGAAGAATTTCTTGATTATCTTATGCATTCCTTGAGCTAGTTACAAAAAGTATCTTACATCACATAGTTTCTATTTTAATATTACGTTATAGACTATATTTACCACACTACTTAAAAAGGATTCATACAGTACTACAAATTAATACAACATAGCACATATAGTATTCCTTTTAATATTTGCAAAGAGCCAATAATACGATATGCATTTTTCACATATCTATACTTACCCTTGCAGAGATCAAAAATCTTTTTCAGTAATCATTTCAAAAACCTCAGTTATATAATTTTCTTTTTAATGACTCTTCCCCTGCTGATATGCAAACTAGCTCTAGACTCTTGCAAAACTGCACAATATACCCTGCAAAGAATTTACAATTATACTTTGTAAACTTTTCTAAGAAAAAGTGATTCATTTTTTATTTATGTATGATTGGTACTTGACTGCTTTTGAGAATGCAGCTGAGTGCCTTTTTAGATAGATGCCTTTAAAAAATAGCCTAAGCTATTTAGGTCTACATAATTGTTACTTGAAATGTCTTCATTAGCTCTGCACAAAACTAATTGAGCTATTTTATTTAAAGAAATCTTTGTGAAAAAGACAGTATGATTTCTTGAACATGAAAGTGGTATCTATAGTGTGAAGGTAAAGAATACTTTGAAAGCTGAAAAATACTGCCTAAAACCAGGTTTTGAATGGAATGTGCCCCAGAGGAGATATGGAATGGCACATCCTATACTTGTGCAGTTACAGAGCCAGGGACTATATTCTATTCTACTCCTATTCTATTCTACTCCTATTCTATTCTATTCTATATTCTATTTTATTCTATTCTATTCTATTCTATTCTATTCTATTCTATTCTATTCTATTCTATTCTATTCATTCTTGTCACGATATTCCTACACTAAATACGTATCATAATTAAAATAATTTATTATATTTCTGTGTAAGTTTTTGCCAAAATGCCTTGAAGGGGCTACAAAATCCCATAATGTTTAACATTATTTTTTCATGTTTGTCTATTACCTTTTGGTCTTGTGGTACCAAAGGGCTCTGACAGTGCCAGGATCAATTACTTCTGTCCAAGACCATGAAATAATTAAGAGAGAGTGTGGATGTGCCTCGAAAGTGTCCGGCTGGCTCCACAGGCACACAAGCAGCTGTCAGAAGGAGTTCGAGCCCTCCCCAGCAAAAGGAGGGGAGGCTGCAGGGATCTGCCCAGAAGGGCGGGCACTGAAGCAACTTATAAAGGGTGGCCCAGAGGCGGAGTAAACCCGCCCTCAGACCAATAACAGAATGATACAACCAAACTGACAGAACATAACAACCAATCGAGGTAGAACATGGGAGGGAACTTAAGGAATTGCCCAATCACCCTCGGCCCTAGATGGAAGATTCTGGGGCTAAGGGAGGGGGCAGAGGGTGACGGGCAGGGGGGTTGCCTTGACAACATAGGCGGGATCAGTGGGTAACTACAGAAACCAAGGAGGGGCTTAAGGACTGATATAAAACTAGTAACAAAAAGGGCAGGAGTTGCTAAGTAACTAAAGAATTGACAGGGACAGCGTAGGAAAAAATGGGAGAGGGAGCCTGGGACAGGCGCCATCTTAAGTGCATTAAACGCAATGTAAAATAAACTGTGAAATAAACTTGAACCGTGAAAAAACACTTAACAATAAAACTGAAACTCATGAACTTGCCAAACCCACACCACAACAAGAGAGGCCACAAAATGCTACTGAAAAAAAACCCCAAAACTTTATGCTTTTTATTTTAAATAATAAACATAGATTTAAGATAATAAATAATAAACAGATATTTTAGATTTATTATTTAAAGATATTTAAATAATAAACATAGATTTATTAACACATAAATTTGTGCTCTTTTTGGAATAGAATTTTGGGGTGAAACTTGCTAGTAAAATCAGTGGAAATTTTTTTGCATTCCCTGCTTTTTTATTTTAAGGAGGGGAACAATAAGAATTAACAATAAATGTTTCTCTTTTTATTGAGCTTTTGTAAAATTGAGCTGCCAGATAGAGTCTGCTTTTATTATAACAGCTAGCTGCTGAAGGCAGACAAGCTATCTTAATTGATTTCAAAGAAGAAATAATTTTATATTGGCACTGAACACAACTGGATAGAAACTTTCTAACACAGTTTTAAGTATTAGAAAGCATGCATTCTTTAAGACAACTTGCTGGACACAAGGAACATTTTCTTCTAGTCTTTTGTAACCAAAGACAGGCAAGTAAGGCTTTTTGTTACACATATTGTTAACATATTTATCAGGCGATCCCAAGACAGGGAATAATGTCCTTTGACTCCATGATTCAGAAAGGCTGAACAAATGCTTTATTAAGCTATACTATCTTACACTAATTCTACACAAAATTACATACTAAAGATATACTGTACTAAAAGGATACTATACTAAAAAGATACTAAAGAATACTATACTAAAAATCCATGACTGTCTGCAGACAGTCACAACACAGCTTTGACCCAACTGGCCAAGGAATCAAAACAACTTTCACCAGTGTCCAATAACAAAATCACTTTCGGTAAACAATCTCCATAACACATTCCACATGTGCAAAGCAACAGGAGCAGTGAATAAAGGCAAGAATTGTTTTCTCTTCTTCTCTGAGGTTCTCACTGCCTTCCCCAGGAAAAATCCTGGGAGAGAGAATTATGTCTATCTCTGTTCAGAGAATGTGAATACCGCAGCTATTCTTGCTTGCTAGATGTATATTTGTTGCCCTGTTTTGCATAGTTCCATCCCTATCAGAAGTCTTTATTTGATCCTCAGCGGTCTCTTTCAGGGTCTATGGTGATGTTTGATGACCAAATTGTGGTGTCTGCTGGTTGACCACTAGTTCTGAGCAAGCACAATTTGATTCCAGCAATTTGCAAGGCTGTTTTTATCTATCTGTGCTCCCAAAGCTCAGCCCACTTCCCCAGGACTTCTCCAAGATCGTTCTGCCAGCATTCTGTTGCTTATTAGGTCATGGGATGTAGCAATGTATCATTTCCCTTATCAATATACAACTATATTTAAAAGAAAAGTGGCTTATAGCACCAATAAATTTACTTAAGGATTTTCAAATTACTTCTTGATACTGGTCCGAGATAATGCTTCTTTGGCAAGTTTTCCTCTACAATGGTATCTTTTGGTATTCTAATGAACATTTTTTTTTTCATTATTTTCATATTTATCTTCCGGTCTAACAGCTTCCAAAAGAATCTAGGCGATCTACCTACAGAGGAAAGCCAGAAGGAGTCCCAGCTTGTGTCATGCATTATAGGTGACCTTCTTTCATGTTCTCATGCTTCTTTTTTCTTAACTGAATTGATCCAAATCTGTGATACCTTCATGTTTTGAGCCTGTGGACCATTGCAGCCTCTTCCTCTGTCACAGAGACACTGTAAACTTCCTAGAGGCACTCTGCCTCTAAGCTGCAGTTAAATCATGTTGCTACCAAGCACTGTCTTCTGCAGTGCTTTGTGAAAATCTTCTGCTCTCTTCCTCAGAAATCACAGCTCTGTCCTGGACAAGCGATTAGCAAAAGGACAAAAATGCTCCAGTAGAGGGAGCACCATGAGTGCCATATATTGATTGTTCTTAATGACAATAGCTCATGTCTTTTCCAAGCAGCTCTGGTCTACACAGAGACTCACCTGCACAGATGTCCTACTCCTAGTAAAAGCTTTCTGGTTTTTATAGGACACATTCTTCATGCACCCGTGGTAGTCCTGTCCCTTCCTGGAAGCCCTGAATATTCTCTATAAGGATGAGTGGCCTATGGCTGTTTCCTGATGCTGAAAGCATGTATGATGTCTGCTGTTGAAAAAGGTTGGAGGCTAGGGCTTCAAAACAAATAGCACTTTTTCCCACTTTGATTACTTCTTAAAACTCTAATGTATCCATTCAGAGATTTACATTCATGACTCTCATTAAATGCCAGAAATTTTCTGATTAATAGCCACATTTAAGTATTCTCTAGGTTTGCATTACTCCTTGCCATTTAAAGTTATATATTTTCCTAGTTCTGAAACTTTGGTGTTTTGCTTGCTTGTATTTTTTATTGCAAAAGTATCAAGAATCCAATATGTTGTGTCAGTGGTGAAGTATAGTATCCATGGCTTTAATACACTCCCAAAAGATTATTTTCTTGAGATGGGAAACAAAGGGAACAGAAAAAAGCAAACTGAAAATATATTCTCTGACATTTTTCTTGTTTTGTCAAAAAGGGCTTGTTTTAAGAACAACAAAAAAAATTACAACAGTTCTATCAGTTACAGAAATCTATTTATTTCCTCTGTGAAACTGTGGAATGGTAACAAAATTTCTGCTTAGAACTCTTTGGATTATTTCTGGAGAATTAATTAAATCTCAGACACTTAGGTTCTTAGTATTATGCACACAACTAATTTACATCAAAACACACAAGATTACATGCAACTACTTTGAAGATGCAGAAAGTAGAGTTCATTATCAATTTTTTCTGTAATCATATAACAGATGGTGGTCTTAAAAGACTAATTGGTTTAACAGCTAACTGGTTTTCAATATAAAAGTGAGTTAGAAATTTTTTCAAACACAGCTTACACTCATGAATCAGGTGTCAAGAACCACAGTTTAGGGAGTTGGACCTTCATCACACTTTACTCTTTATCTTCAAAGACACATTGAATGAAAAGGAGAAATTAAGAGCAGACCATATAGGGATAATACCTGAAAATATGGAGATTGCTTGTTTCCTGATAATACTTCTAATTATTTTAAAATATTTGGAGTTGTCGCCTGTCAACAGTGAAATGCAAGAGACAGAAAAAAAAAATTAAATGGTAATATTTTGTTGAGAAATAAAAGTTTAGCAAAAGAGCCAATGAAGTGTGTCATATCAAGCAAGATGCAGCCAGAAAATACAGCCTTAAAGAAGGCAGAAAATGTCATAACAAGGCCTATCTAGAGAATACACCAAGACACAGATGTACTGTAAATAATGGATTATAAGGATGTAAACCAGCAAGATTGCCTTACACATCTGCATTATGTTCTTTCTCTAGATGGTCATATTATAGCAGAAAAGAGACCCTATGTTGCATACAGGCAGAGATATTGTCAAAGAAAAGCCTTATAATATATGGTTAGGCCCTGCAACTCCACTTAAGCTAGCAGTTAGCTTGCAACTTGATGTGAAAGATCATAAGAATGAAAGCCATTAGCACAACAAACCATTCTGGTAAGAGAATCATTTGCACCTGTAATAAACAAGAAATCTGTCACATGTGAATCAGTAAACAAAATATGTCAATTAAGCAAAAATAGAGAGATCTGACAGATGTACACACTGACCATTTACTGACCAATAAACTGAGTGTCAGTGTATCGTTAGCCAGTTAGGTGTATCACAGTGCCTTCTGATATTTCATATAAATATGAGATTTTTGAATAAAGAATGGGCTTTTCCTGCATGAAGAAACTGAGTCCTGTCCGATTATTACTACAACAAACCTAAATGCCATAACTAATTACTACCAAAAATTCAGTCTTCAATTGTGTGATTAAATGCTGTAATCCTTATAGTAATTTGGTATGGGAAGTAATTTGCTATGGTGAGTTTCCTCCTCTGTGTCTACCCTTCTTATCATTAACAGCCTTTCCAATAGGAAAGATTCAAGAGCGGCTTTGACAATTTTTCCTCACTCTTTTATGTACAAGTTCCTTACAGACAAATATAAAGTGAAACTGTTGACATTGCTAAATTAGGTTCTTATGAGTCATAGCACCTGTCTTTTCCATCTAAAGTAGATTAGATGAGTACTTTAGAAAAAGAGGGGGAGGGAAATGAACACATTAAAATATAGTCTGTTATGTGCAGTTTTATTTTAAAAATGTGCCTCTCAGAAAGCTTGAAAGTACCTTTGAAATTGTAATGTCTTTGTAATCTTCTAATATCAGGGAAAGATACTGATTTATGTATTTGAATCTGATACTTTATGATAGAAAATTGAGCTTGCAACCCTTTAACAATTATCTCTCACATTCAATGAATATTGTAATGCCAAAATTTTCCTATGTGAGAAAGCATGAGGTATCAGATCCAGGAGAAAACTAAGAGAATGTTTTCTCTGTGGATGAAGGTAATGCAGAAGTATGTTGACAGTAAGTGATGCCTGTAGTAGAACTGCTTTTCAGAACATACTTCAGACTCAGTCAGAATTTTACATGCTCATTTTAATGTCTCACTCACTCACTCACTCACTCACTCACTCACTCACTCACTCACTCACTCTCACTCACTCACTCACTTGCTTACTCACTCGAGTGTCTGCCTCTGAGAAATTTGTGACAGTTTATATATATTGATATCATTCATTGTACAAATTTCAAAATGTTATTTTGAAACAGAAGTATTTTTTTATGAAATCTTTAACAAAAAAACCCAATATTCTAAAATATAACTTAGTACTTCAGTAAGCAGAACCCTACTAGAAGCTGATATCATGCGCCATCAACACTGGCTAACATCTAGACTTCAAAAGTGTCTTTTGTATTGGTATGAGAGGCAAATCCCCACTGCTGTTGCCTCTATTCTCTGCAGAAAAACTGAGTCGATGGTGTTGATGCATGTAGCTTTGCTCCTCCTTTCACCTTCATGCATCATTCACCCTACCTTTCTCAACATGGTGTGCATTTTGCACCCCTCATTTATCAGCTCTGTCTCCTCCCATTCCTGATTGCATTAGAGGGCTGCAAGTAGGTTCCTTGTGCTTGTCTCTGGCAGAAACCACAGAAGTTAATAAAGGGTAACCTGCTCATGAACTCTGAGGCTCTGATGAGAAGAATGGTGATAGTACAGGTGGCATTGGTAGAGAAGGGACCTCGGGAGGGGAAGGGAGCAGGAGCTCAATGCAACTCAGTCCATCTCATAGACAGGTTATCAGTCACTCCTTTTCTTTCTGTAAGGCAAGCAATTCAGAGTCAGTTGAATAAAATGCTTTCAGACTGAGTCAGTAACTTCAATTCCAAATTATAGGTATAAAAGGTGATGATGTAAGGAAAGTAGCATGTGACCTCCTCTCTACCAGATAGTCTCTGGAGGTGTGTTCAGCAGTCTGAGGACATCTTGTACTCCTTCTTGTGTGCACCTCCCATCTGCTCTCCAAGCACAGCCACATTTAAAATGAGAATAAAGGTGAAGAAAGGGTCATGGGATAGAAAGAGGATTTTGAAATTTCTAAGAAGTGTGCGTTTCTGTATGCATTCCTGTCTTCCACAGAGTACAGGAGTTGTGAATTCCCAGGGGCAAGAAATTAGGCAAGGAAGACAAAATAGCATGGCTGAGCTGGTTAGACTAAAGGGAAAAAAGCAAATTCACAGGAGGCTGAAACAAGTACAGGTGACCTGAGAAGAGTATAGACATGTATGATTGTTTAGGGATGGGATGAGGAAGACCAAGGTGAAACTGGAACGGAACCTGGCAAGAAACACAAAAGGAAGGGCTTTCTACAGGTGTAGAAAAGGAAGGTCAAAGTGGGTGTATCTTCCCCAATACACAATACTGGAAAACTGGTAACAGCTGGTGAGAAGCCTGAGGTACTCAACAGTTTTTTACCTCAGTCTCAATGACCCTCTCTGTTCCCTCACCTCTCAAGTCAGTAAACAGCAGGATGGGGGCTGGAAGAGCATACTGCCTCTGACTGTAAGTAAAGATCAGGTTTGTGACTGCCTGAGAACCCTGAATATACTTAAGTCTGTTGCAATGTGACGAGATGCATCCTGAAGGAGAGGATGAGATGGGAGGAGTCCTGAGGGAGCTCATTCATGTGGTTGCCAAGGCACTATTTGAAAAGTCATGGCACTCAGATGAATTCCCAGGCGACTGGGAAAGGGAAACATTGTATCCATCTTTAAGAAAGGTAGAAAGGAGCATCCTGGGAACTATCAGCCTGTCAATCTCACCTCTGTACCTGGGAAGATCATGAAATAAATCCTTGCCAGAACCTCTACTAAGGCACACAGAAGACAGAGAAGCACAGCTTCACCAAGAGCAAGTCTTGCCTGATGTTGGTTGATGTTTTATGATGGAGTGGCTACATCAATGAACAAGGGAAGGGTACCAGATGACATTTATCTGGACTTCTGTAGAGATTTTGGCACGGTCTCCCACAGCTTCCTTCTCTCTAAATCATATTTGAAGAGGACAGTTAGCTGGATAAGAAAGTGATTGGATCACTTCCAAAAGTAGTGGTCACTGGCTGGAGGGAAAAGTGACAAAGGTGAAGGGTTTTAGTGCACCCTCAGCAATTTTGCAGATGGAACCAATTTGAGAGGTATGGTTGACACACCTAAGGGACAGGAAAACATCCAGAAGGACCTGGACAAGCTCAAGAAGTAGTCCATGGGAATCTCATGAGAGCTATGAAGATGATGAAGGATCTCAAGGCCAAGGCTCCAGGGAGTTTGAAGAGCAGTTGAGGTCACTTGTACTGTACTGTACTCAGCCTGAAGAAGAGGAGATGAGAGGACACTTCATCACACTCTGCAGCTTTCTTGTGAGGGGAAGAAGAGGGGCAGACACTGATCTCTTCTTTGTGGTTACCAGTGACAGGACCCAAAATAGGCTCCCCAAGGATGTGGTCACAGCACTAGACCTGACAGAGGTGAAGAAGTATTTGTACAATGGTTTCAGGTCTATGGCGTGATTCGTGGGGGATGGTTCTGTGTAGGCTCAGGTGTTGGGTTCTGTGATCCTTGTGGGTCCCTTCCAACTTAGCATTTCCTGTGATCCTGTATATTAACACATTGAACTTTGTGTTTTGTGAGATTTCTCCACTCCTGACAGATAAAGACTGCAACCATTGCTTCAACCAACAGACACCAAAATTACAACAACCAAGTCCCATTGTTGGACCCATGGGGGATGACTATATACACCTTTCTACTCTATCTTCTTTTCTTTCTTTTCTTTCTTTTCTTGTTTTACATTTTGTTAAGTGCTATTTTTCTACTTTTTTATTACTACATTATAATATGTTATAACCAAAATGGCTACATAACTGCTTTCCACTGCAACCAAATTGTTCTAAAATAAATCCTAAATATCTATTTAGAAACACTGATTCACCTTTCAGGGTGGGTCATAAGAGGGTGGGTCATAAGAGAGAGTGCTGAGGCACTGGAACACATTGCCCAGAGAAATTGCAGATGATCTCAGGGATTTGAATTGAGATGCCCAACAGTCAAAATGCAAGCATTTTCAAAAGCATTCAAAAGCAGCACCTCCGGCTGCTGGTGTGAAGTTAGCCTTTCCCAGCACTTCAGTGAAACTCTTTATACCTGTGGCCCCTGACTTTGGAGCACGGAGGCTAAAAAGGAAGAACATACTACCATTGTTTCTTCTCTCATTTCTGCTGATCTTCCTCTTATTTCCATGCTGCTGCTATCTCCTACAAACAAGAAAGCGGAAAAGAGTATAAAGTCCAAATTTGTAATATGCTTCAAATAAAATAACATATTTTTTGTGCATGAAGTTGAAACACCTTATAAAATGAATCTACTGCTTTGTGATAGCTATACCATAGCTACAAGGTTGTTTGGTGTGGATTTTCTTAGAGGAATTTAATTTTTCTTTATAGCAAGGATCTCCTTGCTGCATTACCCTAAAGAATTGCATGTGTCAAATGAAGAGCCCTTTAGGTGTCAGTCAAATGTAGCACCCTAAAATATAACATAATTTTCAAAAGGGAAAACAAAGAAACCCAACCCAAAGTATTCAGTATATTAGAAAAACACCAAGAAGTCTCTGATGCTTAATGTTTTATTAAATAGGCAGCAAATAATACAACAGTAGCTTTGACTGCGGTGTTGCCAGGTGTTTTGTGTTCTCAAGCACAAAACTCTTGCTTTGCTTGTTGCAGAGTTCTTTTGTCTAAAGATTTTGGCTTTTTATGGGAGATCAAATGCCTTTTCTCTTCACAGCTGCAGCATGCTGAGAACCAGATATATTTCACAGACATGAACCTGCAAACAGACTGGCCTACCTGCACCAGTGAAGTCTAAGAATCTTATTGGGAAATTTGATTTGCACCAGTTCATCTGTAATACTTGTCTTCATCATACTCCGTGTGGTTTCAGTTTGTAGTGCTTTAAGAAAGGAAAGAACACAAAAGAATGCAAAAGAAAAAAATAACAAAAACAAAGGCCCACAACCCAACAAAAAACCAAGACACCACTGACAAATGGACAAGAGGGAATTTTTCATCACCAAATAAGTGTTCACAGGTTAATTTGTTAAAAAAATAAACAGTGAAAAAATTATTAAAAATACCATTATCTATTGTTGATACCCCTAGCAGTTGGAGGGCTGTAGGAATATGGTGTATTTAATGCCTTTTTCATGGCATGTCAATATATTTCTTTGCTAGCATGATCTGTGGAAGGTTCTGCCCAAAGCCAGTGTTACTCATGGATGTGTTGGTTTTGCTCAGCTTGGTTTTCGGTAGTGGGGAGGTCACAGAGGTGGCTTCTGTGAGATGCTGCTAGAAGATTCCACCATGTCTGGCAGAGCCAATCCCTGATGGCTCACAAGATGGACATGTTGCTGGGCAAAGCTGGGCTAATTAGAGAGGTTGGTAACGTGTCTGTGATGACATATTTGAAAACAAAGTACACACAGTTTTCTTCTAGTCAGAGAAGAGGAGGAGGTGATAACCTCCTTTTCATGTGAGGGAAAACAACATGGTGACACCAAAGTCGGTGGAGTAGGAGAGGGAGGGGTGCCAGAGCCAAGATTCCCCTGCAGACCGTGGTGATGACCATGGTGAAGCAGGTTGTCCCTGTGCAACACATGAATCCACAGGGAATGCAGAGATCCACTCTCAGCCCATGTTGGAGGTGCTCAGGCTGGAGTGGGTGAATGCCTGGACATTCAGTGGGAGAGCTGGGGCAGAAAGAGGGCCCTTGCTTCCAGGCTGGAGCAGCCTGTCCTTGGAGGACTGCACTTCGTGGAAGAATGACTCATGCCACAGCAATTCCGGGAGGACTGTGTGGCCGTGGGAGGGATTCACGTTCCAGCAATTTTGAGAGAATTGCTGCTCATGAGATTCGACCATGCTGGAGTACTTCAGGGAGAGCTGTCTCCTGTCTTTATAGAGCATGACTCAGCACAAATTACCACAACTCCATCAGAAGGGTGCAAGAGAGATTTATTACAGCAACATGTTGCTTTTGTACTCTTTCAAGATATTTACATTTACTTAACATACACATTCACTGCTCATTGGTTATAGGAAGGAAACAAAGTTCTCCGTGGGTGACCAAGGAGTCTGTGTCTGTTAACTTTCTCTCCTTCATCACATCTCCATGGTGACAACCTTGGTGTCTTCCTCAGGAGAGATATGGGGCTTTCCTTTATCTTCAGGAGGCCTTTGCTGGCTCACAAGAACATCACAAAATGCCTTTCCTATAATTCCCCCTTTTTGTATTTGACCCGCAAATACAACTGCTAAGGACTTCTGCAGGGCCCTTGCAAAAATCCAAGCAGACAGAGGATCCATTCTTCATTCACTTACAGATAACCAACTTCTACCAACTCCACAACACACACACTCTCAAAATCTTAACATTCATATACAAACAAAGCACATAAAGACAGATCTTCAAATACCATTACAGCCCTCACAATTTCCAGATGACACATTCGTAGCAGAATGACACCTTCACCTCTAATCAAATAACTTTCTCCCACACAGAATCACAGACCAAGTCATCTGCCTAGTCACCACTTAGAACCAAGTTGCATCCACTTAACTTTACAACTGGTTGCTGCTATCATAATGGGCAACCAACCTAGTTGGTTGCACAACCAACCTAGTTCAACTCAAAGTGTGGACTTCAGCTACTAATTCAATCCCTATGCAAAAACAACACTTCTCCCTCAGGTACATCAAATTCCCCTATTTTGGGACCGTCGGTGCCCTGCAAAAGGAAATGGTACAAAACACATTTCTCAGAACTACCCACTGTGGTCTCGTCCCGCAGCCACTGGAGCTGACGGGGGCCGGGGATGCCAAGGAGCTTTATTGACCCAGGCGGGGCCAGTAACAGTGTCAGGGAAAAACCGTTGGGGATGCACTTATAAAGGGGAAGGGTGTAACGGAAGGAGACACGAGGGTGTAACTGGTGGAAGGAGCAAACCATTATGAGGGAGAACATGGGGGGGAACCAAAGGTCAAACCAAATTCTTAACTTATAAAAAATAACCAACTTTACAAAAAACCCTATATAAAACACACAATGCTACAACCCACCCCTCTGTAAGAGAATTCAAAGAAAAGAAGAAAAAGTAACGTCCGCTAACTGAACTTTTGGATTTTCTGCATAAGCCTATAATTACCTTTACTCTGTCTTGAATTACCATCTTTATCACACATTCCTTGAGGGTCCATGCTTCCATCCACTTAATAACCAATGCAATTACCTACTCATTTTTCTTCCACTGTAGAACCACCCATCCTGTCCTTTTCTGTGTGCTCCAAATAAGGTTTAAAATAACGGGCAGGGACCCATCGAGGGCCATTTTTTGTTAAAACACATGCATATCCTCTTCCTCATGTTACTAATTCCACTGGGCCAGTACACTTTCCCATGATACATAAAACATTAGCTAGTAGTACTAATACTTCAAACACTTCCATTCTCTAATGCAAGGTCCAGCTTTTAGAAGGAATGATAATGCTCTTAAAAAGGAAAAGTTGGCAACTTGAAGGCTGATATAAACTAATCACAAAAGAATATTTGACCTGAGGAAAGGAATCTGGGAATATTCAAAGTACCACCAGTTGCTGAAATTGTGATTGGCTGTAGTATCTTTTTATCAAATAGTCAGGAAAAGGCATTTTTATAATTAGAATAATTACAATAATAGGGTAAGTATATAGCTGTCTATGAGTGACAAGTTATCTTGGAAACAAAGCTGTAATTACAAAAAAAAATTATCTCTACCAAGTAAAGGGAAAGAATTTTATCTAACTTCAGTAAGAAACAGTAAGTTGTGAGACTTATGAGTATTTGCTTTAGCACACCTTAATTTGCTCAGTGTGTTTGTTTTGCCAGAATTTTTTTGTTTCTTCTAGTATTACCTTTTGAAAATCACAATTTTTTATACTGAGCCTCAGAATTTCTTTAAGTTCTCCAAATCATATTAATTTCTTATATTCTGCAAAGCATCAAAAATAAATTCTGCTGCATGCTGTTGCAGACTGAAGAGACTGAAGGGACAATGCAAAATGCAATGTAAAAGTAGAAATGAACTGCATTTCTCATTTTCTTATTTTCTTATTTATTGAACCAGTGAGTTCTCACATTTCTTCCTTGGAGATTAAACTCCGTTTATTTTAAACCATCACCACACTTCTATTGTTTTGTGTGCTGGAGGTTTCTGGACTGGTAGCACTAAGCTGGCCTGACTAGAACCATAGACCTACAGACTTTAATGGCTGTATAAGGAAGAGTTGGACTGTAACAGAGATGATGTTAGGAAGCTTTTGAGTTGTAAATATCTGTTGGATAGTTTGACCAGAATCCTCACCAACCATACCATTCAGACAAATATTTCAGTGTAATTCTTATTTCCATTAACATTCCATTTAGAAGACAGGGTGTTTAAATCCTCTTCAAACATCTTTTCTTCAGTCTGGAAACAAGCATATCTATAGACTTATGGAGGAAATACTGAAAATATTATGAATTCTCTGTGCTGTTCTCCATAACAACATTTGTATGAAGGCACAGGAAATTCTTTTCTGTATGCATTTTTTCAGTCCCTATTTTTATCACTTCTCTAAACCAAATCCACGGGTTTTGCACCACAATTGCAAAAGGTCCTGCTAACAAAATAGTTCCCAGCACAAACCTGGTACACAAAGTGGTAGGGTAAACTGTACCCTACCACTGTAATCTTTTTGTCATTCGGTGGAGTGGCAAAGGCTCTCAGGAAGTGCTAGCATCAAACCATGATTGCTAGTCTGCACAATGGAGATAAACACAAGGCTTAGTATCTGTACCCTAAACCTATCTGTTTAGGGTACAGATACCATACCCTAAACACAAATTGTAGGCAAAAGCCTTTGCCAGTCAGGGGTACTGACTGGCCAAAATAAGGACTCCTGGAGCCTCTCGGGGGTATGCTGTGACTGTGTTTCTAGAGTTAAGTCCTTGGAGACTGCTCTTTGAGTCATCCTGGAACACATGTGTGGGAGCTGCCAACTCTAGCATTTCAATTTTATACAAATACCCAATTTATCCCCATCATCAGGGCCTTTTATGTCTAGAAAAACAGCAGCCCACAAAATACAGATTTGTTTATTTTAAACATTGTGCTCTAGAAAGTAAAACTGATTGTAGTTACAAGATAGTTTACAGTCCTGGAGAATATTGGTATTAATGCCCTTCTGCAGTGGGTCATTCTCTGATAAATGTACCATAATATACTCCCTTGATTTTAGGGTTAGCTTATTGATCTGTATTGTGATAATACTGTACATTGAAAAAAGTATATACAATATGTACTATGCATTAAAAAAAAAAAGGTTCTGCTAGTATTTTCAGCCAGGAAATGAATCATTATGTGGCTAATCAGTGGTCTCACTTATTTTCTATGTTAATGTACATACTTCATGGAGGTTTTCCATTAATTAAAGCCTGATGGAAAAGAAGCATGTTTTGGTTTGGGTTTTTTTCTTGGCAATGCATAGGGATGTAGCAAAACACAAGGCATTTGATGGAACATAAATGAGCCACTTTCTCCATCTACATTTTTCTTTTCCCATTTTTCAAAAGGAGAGGTACTTAATAAATAGTGGCTCTTGCCACTATATACACACAGTGATGTAGAAAAATTACTCTCAGTGTGATGAGCAGGTTTGCAGCAGTTTTTTTAGAAAATCAATCTGCAGTTAACTGTCTCACTGCTGTATATTTGCATTTGAAATATGTTTTTCAGAAAAGTTTTGCCAATAGGTCTACCAAAACAATCAGTATAACATTAATTCTTTTATCTTTCCTTCTATTAAAGTTTTAATACATATTTAAGTGTTTCCCAAAGACACAGTGTGAAGTAAGCAACATGTTAATTTTTTTTTAAATTAAATTTTAAAAATACATTTAAAAACAGAGAGAAGGAAAAGAAAAGCAGAGATTTGTTTAAGTGAAATGGCAAAAACTAAGTATGAATCAAGTAAATATGTAGAAATCTGGAGAAAGAGCTAGCACCAGATTTGGAAGCTGATTAAGAAAAGCTGAATTTTGATGGCCTAATTTTAGAAATATGAAATTTTTCCATCACCATACTAGACAAAGAGATTTCACAGCAGATTTTTACTGTTGATTTTACTGTACCTTTCAATCTCCCTAACCTGGAGAACATTAAAATTATACTTAGACCTAAAGATCCTAGTCACTTTATATCTCTGCCTTTCTGATGTGCAGAACTGTCAGTGTCAGAAAGGCTTGTCCCCAGTGCCTATCTGGAGTGGATGGTAGCCGGATTCAGTCAGGACAACCACACAGAAGCTAACTTAAAAGACCGGCTCATCACATGGTCCAGAAAACCAGAGTAAACTGAGAAAAGTACATTGAGAAGACTGCAGATCAAATCCTAATGTGTACATCCTTTTTTACAAAAGAACAAATCCATTTAGAAAAAGAAGAAAAAATGTAAAACTGGACTAGGATAGGAAAAGTGAAGTTTGAGACACAAAGCACTGCTTTGTATTTCCTGTGGTGAGTTCAAGCATTTTTGAGCTTTCCAGCCTTTATTTAGCTCATTTCTGCTGAGCCCTTCCTGAACTACAAATTCCAGTAGCTGAAAGAGCATTTTGGCTGGTAGTCCAAACCTTGAACTTACGCATGAAGTGAGTCTGACCCCTCATAGAGTCCTTGGCCCTCTCCACTACATGCAGCTGAAACAAACTGTTTTTCACAGTGATGCAGTTCTTACACTCTACCATTATTATTCTTTTTGATGTTCCTCAAAGGTGATGAAGCTTTTTGTTATTATTATATTATTATTTTACTATTTCATTTATTTTATTATTTTTATTATTATATTATTATTTTTAATGGTTTTGATGAAATGTATTGATTTCAGCACTTGTATGTTATTTTTTTCTTTTATTGTCTTTCCTTTCATAGTTGCTTTTCTTTACTTAGACTCTATCCCAAATTCCTCAGTATTGGGCTAATACAGAGAAGTTCAGGTATGAGAACATTTCTGAATGTTTACAATGCAAAGAACGTAAGTAGCATGCATTCAGCTCATCTTGAAGGTCTTTCTTGCACCTGAACTTGCACTTCTCATATATATACACAAAACAATAAACTGTATTGAAGCTGGTGATTGAAGTGGCTTAAAAGGACTAACAAGAAATGGCTTACCTATCCACCTAGTAGGGCGCTAAAAGCTACATTCACTGCTAAATCATATTAGCAATTCTCTAATATCTTTCCACAGACAGTGCATTTCACAGGAGTGCACTTTCATGACTCATTCAGTAATTTGTAAAAATGTATTATTTTCTATTTAAAGGATTATTAGATGACCTGAAAAATATTGGATTGTGCTTTTATTGAAAAGACTCACAGTTATTTAATGAATGATTTTGACCAAGTTCATTAAAAACATTTACTTTTTTCACTGCATAAATTATAGAAATCATCTGGTATTTTGTGTAGTCTTGTTATAGGTAAAATTAAGTTAAATTAGGGTATAGTTCAAT
>NW_005054469.1:0-15186 GCF_000277835.1 Geospiza fortis
TGGCTGCAGGGGATGTGATTCAGGCACCCATCACTGCTCTGTAACTTCTTTACAACTGAGTGGGTTTTTCACTCTCCTCTCACAGCAGTGGTGCAGAGTGAGGCACATGGCAGGGCAGGGGTTTTATCTGTTGTTTTACCTTCCTGTTTGGTGTTTGACACATGACCACCATGTCAGGCTAGGCTGCAGGGGAGCACATTGACAGCAGCACAAGTGCTACAATCAATCTGATAGAAAAAGGGTTTAAGGCTTCTAACAGTGCCATGGTGACTGAGCTGAGCCCAACCTGGGTCTAGCTTAATCCCTGATCTGTGTGAAGCCCTCTTCTGTGCTTTCCTGAGGCTGGGACAGCTGGAGAGGTTGCTCTCCATGAGCACAAGGATGGCAGTGTGGGCTGAAACTCGCTGAGCTGCCTCCCCAGTACGTGACGGGGCTGTGAGGGATTTAAAAGAAAAAACATTACAATGTCTTTGTCAGTCTTCCATGCTCACTTAAGCTGGCTGTTGGTGATTTGTAGTATTTTTTCTAAAATAAAAACCAAATGCTTTCACTTTATAAATAAATATGATGTGAAGAGGGCTCCAAAGGAAAGATGATTCGTTACTATCCAACTGTTGCTAAATTCATTGGTGGATGGTCCATACACTGCATTTTTTAATGTCACTGATACCTGATACAGACCATTCCCAAGCTGTTTGATAATTATTTATCAGCCAACGATGGCCAAAAAGCAGGAAGGAGAGAAAGGGGTTAAGCTGTAGGCAGGAAAGGGAAGGCAGAAACCAAGCAGCAAACAATTGGCACCTGGGCTCCATTGAAGACTAAAAGTGGAAAAAAATGGCTTAATTGAAAAATCTGCCTATTGTGTGTGCAGTCTCCAAGGGGGAACAAACAAACCCATTCAAAGGAAGGGAAAAAAAAAGGCAAAGAATTAAAAAATCCTTGTGCTGTTATGCAGAACTGGGGGGTTTAACTCTTCCCAGTCTCGGGCAGAAATATTTTTATAACCAAACCATCTCCCTTTTTAAAGCATTTAGTTGGATTGAGTAATTTCTTAAGTCCTCCTAGCATCTTCCATCACTAGCTGGAGCTATGGGAGACTCCCAGGGTGATGTTGGATGTGTTAAAAACCCTGGTTGTGGTGGGATGAGTGGGGAGGGTGATCCCTGATTTTTATTCATTTTCATGGGTACCATAAAAATGTGGATGTCAGTTTTTCCTTTCACTTCAGTGTTGTTTGGGAGGTCTCTGTAAGTTTCCTAGACATGCTTTCAATATATTTCTCCTTTAATTTTAGTATTAACTTTCTCTAGATTTCACTGGCTGCAGTAGGTTTCCACTGCAATCAGGGTTTGGGGTTTTTTTTTTTGCTTCTCAAACCCAGCTTGCTTTTTGTGTTTTTTTTTTTTTCTTTCAGCTCAGCAGTGGAAGACTCCTGAAGGAACAGAGCAGCAGTGAGCTCAGTGTGGAGGCAGCAAGGGCACTGCCAGCACAGCAGCTGATTGATATTTCAGAGGACACAAGCGAGCGGTGACCTGGTGGCAGATCACGCCAGCCAATGTCCCACGTGCTCCTGTTTACCAGCAGCTCCTGTGATGTTTGTGCATCTGCTTCCTTTGCTAATCCTGCTCCTCTAAAACCAAAAATAAATGGGGAAATGGATCCATTTGCTTATCGCACTTATTTGCAATAAAGCAAGGGGTTCTCTGTTAGGAGGCAAGGTTGGGCACAGTGTGGGGCCTGAGCATGTATTATTAGCACCATCTATTTGCTTACAGCTCTAGAAAGCAGCATGGAGAGAATCAGGGTTGAGCACATCACAGGGATACTCCAGTCCCAAGAAAACACACACTCGGGAAACTGAATTCAAACCTAAATTAAGTTACACTTTAAAGAGAGAAGCCCAAATTTGCTAAGATGTAGAAATGCAAAAAGTAAGCACCCAAACCACCTTAATTCTCCCCTGAATTAATGTTACAAGTGGAAATGTTAATTTGGGATTTTACTCTTTCATTAGTTAGTCTCCAACCAAATTGACTTAGTCGTGGTTACTTGTCAAATTAGTGAGGAAGGAAGAATTGGGGTTGTTGGCTTCAATCAGGAAATTAAAATAGAAGTGGTTTCCACCCTCAGATAGCTGAGAACAAGATTTCTTTCCAGATCATGGGGCCTGCTCTTTCTCATTCCTCTCCCCAGCATTATATTACCCCTGATGCTCTTTCTCTTTTATGAGACTTTCTGGCATGCTAGTACTTATTAAAGAAAAAAAAATGAAAAATTCATACGCAGAGGATTCTGAGACATAAAATTGTTATGGATAACAGTGCAATAGCTGTCTGATCTTTTTCCTGCTTTTGGCACTTTTATAGCACGCTGAGGTTTAGGGAGCTGTTTTGTCTTTAGTGCATACAACAGGCAGGCAGAAAACTGATGCTGCCTGCATTGCTTCCCTGAGCTTTTCACTTTGCTGTCCTCTTGGTGTGGAATGAAGGTCTGTTTGCTCTGCCAGGCCACTGTCTGGAGGGTGTCACTGCAAGGGGACCAGCCCTAGCCCTCCCCAAGCACTCTGCCACAGGGCCAGGCCATGCTGTCTGTGCTGGAATCAGAGCTGAGGGCAAAGATAATTCATTTGGTGGGGCTTAGGAAGCACACAAGTCTGCAGTTTCTCATCTGCCGGAGTGAGACAGTCGAGCTTCAAAAGCCTTTTGCTTCCCATATTCCCATATTTATATAATTCAAGCTGCTGTGTAAGTAGAAGAGCCCCTTGATAGTCAGAGAGCTGATTCCATTGGCTTTTGGACCAGAGCCAAACACAAGATGAGTATTCAA
The DNA here is from genome assembly GCF_000277835.1 of Geospiza fortis. Taxonomy (NCBI): domain Eukaryota; kingdom Metazoa; phylum Chordata; class Aves; order Passeriformes; family Thraupidae; genus Geospiza; species Geospiza fortis. The sequence goes on from NW_005054469.1 coordinate 2,830, forward strand.
AATTTGCTTGGCACAAGAAGGCAGGAGTCTCCTTCTACCTTGCAGTTCACCCCTATCCCTGGAAGTGCTCAAGACCATCTTGGATTGGGATCTGAGCAACCTGGTCTAGTGGGAGGTGTCCCTGGCTGTGGCAGCAGGATTGGAACCAGATGATCTTTCAGGTTCCTTCCAAATCAAACCAGCTCATGATTCTGTGCTCCCTGCACTGCAGCCTGTGTGCAGGAATGGAGCTCCAAGAGATTCATAGCCTAAGGTGTTTCACCTTTCTGTTATCCCTCATGAGATTTCCAAGCGCTTGTGCAGTCTGAGTGATGCTCCTGGATCTCAGTGAGCACCTCTATGTTGGCATCCTTGGGCAGGGAGGCCCCAGCTCTCCTCCCCAGCTCAGCTGGCTGGAGCCAATAAATAACCAATATTTGGTGCTAATAACTCCAAGCTTGTGAGTGCAGGCCATTCACTGAAGAGTTGCACTCACTGATGTTTGTGGGTCCCTTCCAACTCAGAATATTCTGAGATCTCTTCTTGCCTCTTTTTGAATGCAGCTCAATCTAGGGTCATTTAAAGATAATTCCTTTGTGCTGGAAGAAAGAGCGAGCAGCTGATGCCTTCACCTGCTCTGTGCTCTCCCATTGTAGCTGGTCAGGTTTGAGGAACAACTGAGACCTCAGTGCAGGAAAATGAGCAGCCACTGCCTTTGACCTTTCATTGTTCTCCTGCAGGAGCTACAGCTGTGGGAATGAACCAGTTGGCCTATGGTGTTTCGGCAGCTGCTGCTGACAGGGCTAATAAATGTGATTTTTAACAGCTTCCTGGGAAAAGCCAAAGCGTGTTTCATACAGGATGTGATGCACAAACTGTGGTTTCCTTGAAAAACCCATGGCCATACTATGGAAGTTAAACTTAACAATGGGATTGTGAGACAGAAGAGTTTTATTTGTGGTTTAAGAGCAAAGCTTCAATACAGAATTAAGTGGGGCACTATTAGAGTAGCTCCCTACAACTGCTTACTGAAATAAAGATACCCACGAGCAAAAGCAGAAATATATAATTTTTTAAGTACTCAATAAGCTCTGAGCAAGAATAGAGTGTTTTAATTCTGAAATAAGGACACTTGTGTCAGTTCATCCTTCTTAAGGTACAAGCTGCTGGAACTACCGGTTTCATGAGACTCTTAGCTTTCCTTTTTCTTTAGGTTTTTTTTTTAAGAGTAGCAAGTTTCAGGATTTTTAGGAAAAAAGTTGCAAATGCAACCCCAGTGTATGCTTGAAAGTCTGGAGCATGTCAGAACAACTAAAAGGCAACTCAACTGGTTATTTCAATTCAAGTCACAGCACTTTCAGAGGCTTGTTTTGGCACAATAAATTAGCTCCTCTGTGCTTTTTCACCTTCCACTGAAGCAGTGGGAGCTTTACAAGTACTGTTTTACAATACTCAAACAACCTACTAACGCTTTCGTTTCCCATCAATTTGTTGCCAGGCACAAAGGGCTTTAATAACAAAATGATTGATGACTCTATTTAACCAGCACATTAGCCTAATGAGGTACAAAAGTGCAGCAGAGTTGTTAGCTGGTGCACAAATGTGCCCCTCAAAGAGTGGCTGTGGGTGCCCAGCCTGATGTCCGAATTTAAAAATTTAAGATACTTCTGACAGAAACATGGAAAGACATGTAACAAATTTTCTGTGTGTTCCAGGTGGGACACACTACATTATGAATATATAGTGGGAAAATAGCTTAAAATGCCAGGAAAACATTTGTGAGGAATTATGTCCATCCTGGTTGCAGCTAGGGTAGAGTTAATTTCTTCTCAGGTAGGTCCAAGACACAAATAAATGGCATTTCTACATATGAGGAAACATTCCAATTGAATGTAAGTTTGGGGGTTTTTTTCCCACATTTCTGTGGGACCACGCTCTTTACCATGTAGGCTGATAATTAATATATATATTAATAGATATTAATAATTATATATTAATTATACTATATTTATTTATGTAATATATTTTATTATAATTTTATGTATATATATATATAAAATTAATAACTGGGCTGAGTAGCCCAGTTTCATGCTTAGAAAAGCTGTTCTGGTGGTAACATTTTTCCACCTGCCAACATGGAAAAAAAAAATCCATGTTTTGTTACTAGGAGAATTGAAAATCACTGTAAGTTTTACTGTCTGGGGCTCAGCTATAGCAAAATGTGGGCCAAATTCTCTGCAAGTGTACAACAGTACAGCTGCTCTGGCTGGAGGGTGCTCATGATTCATGATGGGGCTCATTGTTTTATTTGAGCAAATTAAAAGATATTTTGCATCTCACACCACATCTGACAAAGAGGTTTGCAAACAGGAGCGTTAAGGATGATAAAAGCAATGCATACAGACACTTATTATTATTAAGTAATAAATTAAGTTTGTGTTGCCAGCGCAGTGCCCCCAGGCTGAAGCTGACCCCAAGAGCTGTTCTGCTCCCAGTGAGACAAAATGGAGCTGATATTTGAGTGGTGTGAGCCATGATCACCCTGAGAACTGAGAGGGGCCCCAGCAGAGAGCCTGCCCTGTCTCCTCCAGAGGTTTCCAGCCCTGTAAAACCCTGGGAGCCCACAGGTTATGGGTACCAGGCAGTGCAAGAGAGGGGAGACTCTCCTGGCTGAGGAGGGATGTCCCTGTGGGTATCAGTCCAGCCAGAGTCCCTGGGGATCCTCATTGCCACAGTTTCTCATGCACCTGCAGTAAACCATCCCAATTTCTTCCACTAAATCCAGATAAACAAACTGGACTTTTCATCATATCCTTGAAACACTAAATAAAAATTGGAATATCTCTGTCTGCAGGTGATGAGTACAATTATATCCCGCCTGCTGGTTCTGTGTTTTGACATTTTTTTTTCCCCCTAAAGGAAAAAAGCGTCTTTCACTGCAGAAAAGCCTGTCCTTCATTTAGGGAAGCCAGCAGCTGTCAGAAGTGGAAAGCTGAAGATTGACAGAGGAAAGACACAGCAAAAGTGCTCCCAGAACATTGTACAAAAAAGATAATCTTAAGATGTTGACCTCTTAGAGAAGTGTGTATAATCAAAGAAAAAAAACAGCAATAAAATGTCCTGGTTATTCCCTAAATGGAAGAACTGTGTATGCTGCAAGGTATCCCATCTGAGAGCCTGCAGGTTTATTTTTCTTGTGATTTTTCCTTCAGAACAAGAAATCTGCCACATTTAGAGGTCAGTTCTCTCATTTCTGAATCTCCTGCTCTTCTTTTCTCCCATCTCCCTGGCCATATTCTGGTCTGGTTTTATCAAATTACTTTGGGTTGATAATTTGCAAGGGAATGGTGTAGTTGTATTAAAATTCTGACCATGAGAAACCACACATGGTTTTATCATTTTAAAGCAAATAACTTTAAAAAATAACAACAACAACAATAATAATAATAATAATAATTTGTTTCCTCTCCTTGAGTTCTTATAGCCTTTGAATTTTTCCTCCTTTAATATTCTGTCTATATTCCTGTTTTCTTCCAGACCCTGCTGTTCAGCTGTTACTGAAACATTGTCTTCAAAAGCACCAAGTGGGGAAACGTTGATTTGTTTTGATCTCAGGGGAAATAACTCTGTGACAAGCCCACCAGCAGCAACTCTTAATACACAGCAAGACAACTCACAGAGAAATCACCTTGCTCTTGGGCTGCATACATGTATTTAATTGCATTTAATTCTTGAGTGCTGGTGTAACTCAGTCATAAATAATTGAGAGTTTTGGTTCACTGGCTGAACCAGAGGAGACTGGAGGAAAAAAAGAAGTCCCCATAAGCAATTTGGTTCCATTTTCAGGTTCATTAATCCTCTTTTTTAGGTGGCCTTTTAAAACTAATTTTGTGGGTTTTATTATGAAATGGACAAAAAGGTGGTTGCCCTTCCAGGGGCTTCCCAAACCAGGAGGAGAGGAGAGGGGAGCAGAGAGTGGAGGACAGGTCAGCAGATTCAGGGACCACAGAGCTGCTTGCTGCAAAATGAGACAAATCCTGTTCTAAGGTACAAGGATATTGTAAGAAATAACATTAACAGCAGGACTCTGTGGTGCAAGAACAAGATAACCAATACAAGAACAAAAATAGGAACGAGAGAGACATTGAGGACCTGCTAGAGCATGTTCAGAGAAGGGCAGCAAAACTGATGAAGGGTCTGGAGCACAAATCTTGTGAGGAGAAGCTGCAAGAGGTGAGGGTGTTCAGCCCCTGGAGAAAAGGATGCCCAGGGGAGACCTTATCACTCTACAGCTGCCTGAAGATGAATCTGCCTCTTCTCCCAGGTAACAAGTGATAGGACAAGAGGAAATGGCCTCACGTTGTACCAGGGGAGGATAAGATTGGATATTAGGAAAGATTTCTTCACCAGAAGGGTTTCTAAGCATGGAACACTCTGCCCAGGGGAGCAGTGGAGTCACCATCCCTGGGGGGATTTAAAAGACACGTAGATGTGGAGCTTGGGAACACCATTCAGTGGTGGGCTTGGCCATATTAGGTTAGTGGTTGGCCTTTGTGATTGTAAAGGTCTTTTCCAACCTAAATGATTCATGATTCTATGACTAAAAAAATGCCTTGATTTTAATTAACTTGTTTTTTCAAGTCATGCAAAAAAAAAAATTTAAAATCCTTCCTCAATTACCATAATCCTTTCCTTTCCTTTCCTTTCCTTTCTTTTCCTTTCCTTTCCCTTCCCTTCCCTCTTTTTTTTTTTTTTTTTTAATTAGAAGTTTTTGCTATACTAATTGTTGCATTTGTCCATTTTCATCAAACCAAGTCAAACTAATGGCAGCCAGTCACAACCCTCCAGATGCCTCACTCAGGGCTAATCCATCCCTCTTGCACAGAATCAAGGAGCACAGGGAGCTTGTTCTCTTTCTCCAGGCCCCAAAAGGATGGGATTAAAAGCTACACACGTGCTCAGCAGGAGGCAGAGCCAGTGAATATCACTGCTCCCAGCTCTCCCCATGGGGCTGAGGTTGGACTACCCACCCATTAACACACTGCCACCAAAAACCATGCACAGGGATGGATGGGGAAGAGTGAGTGGATATCTCTGGTGGACAAACCAGGCACATATGAGCTCAAGTCACTTTGCAGGAGGTTCAGATTCATCCATGTCCCCTCCCACACACTGAGGATGCTTTGTGCACCCTCTTCAGCCTCTGCCTCCTGCTTGGTCCATAACCCACATGTGTGGCATTCACATTCTCTGGAAAAACCCCTTCGCCCAGGATTTTTCTCCTGGGAAGTTGAGAAGCCTCAGAGAAAAAGGAAAACAATTATTATATCATTTCATTCTCCTCTGTTTTGCTTGTCTGGAATGAGTTTGGAGATTGTTTACCCACAGGTGATTGTTTCATTGGTTTCTGCTGTGAGTTGTTTTCACTCATTGGCCAATCAGGGCCAAGCTGTGTCAGGACTCTGGAAAGAGTCACGAGTTTTCATTATTATGTTTTTAGCATTGAGTAAGTACCTTTTCTGTATTGTTTAGTTCAGTATAGCATTCTTTAATATAATATAGTACCGTAAAATAATAAATTAGCCTTCTGAGAACATGGAGTCAGATGCATCATTCCTGCCTTCATCAGGAGTGCTTTGCAAATGCAGTACATGGGCACAAAATTACCAAGCATGAGATTTCTGCACGAGTCTCTTGCTCTGCAATAACAGACTTGATCTGTTGTTTCCAGCAGCTCCAGGAGTATTGATAATTACAGCACTGTATTTAAGAAGAGATGGGTCAAACTTGTTTTGATCACTTCAGTGATGCTTGGAATAATTTACAGGGTGCACCCATTGTAAGTTGGGATAATTAGGGCTGCTTCTATTAACACTCTGCCCTTCCCTGTTGCTGGTTTAATTTCCTCAAACAGTTTTACATCCTACTCTTCATCCTGCCTTGGGGTTTTGCAGTAAAATTCAATAATCATTTCCCTTTCTTGTTTTTCCATTAGGCACCAGCTTATTTCATCATCAGAACTCAGATGCAAGTGAAGCCTCTGTGGGCTGGACCAGCCAGAAACTGGGGGAACTTGTGCAGCTCTTTCATCACATCCTGCAAGCAGCTGCTTGCAGAAACCCTCCCAGTTACTGAGAGTGTTTCCAAGGACTTTGAGGCAGGCTTGAACAGCCACAGATTTTGGGAGGCATAACTCATCAAGGACTGGAGAAGATATTTTAATTCTCTGTGTTTCCAAGGTGAGGGGGGAAACCACAGGTGTGCTGCAGCCCACTCATATCTGGAAAAGCTCAGGTTCCCATCTTCCCCTTTTTGATGGGCAGCTCTGCTAGAAAGAAAAAAAACCCCATGACTACAGATTGTGGTCCCTTAATTGTGGCAACAACAAAAAACGTGTCTCATCTTTTTATTTATATTTTTTTACTGGTGGAAGCAGAAGTTTATTCATCTGGCATTCAGACAATGGTGTCTCTGTAGTTTGGATTGTTGAGACAAAGTTTCAAGGGAAGTTTTCAAAGGGGAGCTTTCCTCCATGCTTTTTAGTCTCTGGGGACATGAAGACCTTCTCTGAGACAACCTTTGAACTCTGTCTTCAAAAGACAATGCTGAAAAACAGCTTTTTTTTTGGGTTTTGGACCTTTTGACTTTCACCAAACACCTTAGTCTGGCATGTTTGAGAAGTGCAGATGCTCCTGAAATTACTACAGGGACTTCAGCTCTTTCTCAAGGTCTCTAGCTTTGGCTAAAGACAGCAGGAAGCAATCTTCATGCTGTCTGAAAACAAGCATTACTTGTTTTACTTACAGGAGAAGCACAAGCTCTTGGAGTCCGGGAGCTTGATACAGAAACTGTGTCTGGTGGAAAAGGCCTTGTGAGGACTGACTCTGCTGATGAAAGTAAGTGATTTTCTTGGGGATGGGGAAGAGCTAAATGTGTGTGGTGAGAGAAGCTGGACAGTCCTTGATAGGAGATATCAGCACTCACACAGGAGCCAACATCCCTCTGCTAATAGAATACTTTCCTCCCTTGTGATGGGCACTGGCACCCACTTGTCCATACATTTTCATTTGGGAAAGGTTAATGACCATTTGGTTAGGGCTGAAAGGGTTTCTGCGCCAACTTTTGGCAGGAGGGCAAGGGAAAGATGAGGAAAATCATCTGTGTCCACACACTAGACTGGAAATCAGCGTTTTCTAGGTGCATTTTCACAGCCTGTGTGACCTGACCTTATGGGTCAAGGGGCAGACAAAATTCAACACCATCTGCTACTAGTTAGTTAATACTTAACCAAAAAATTGGGGTCAGCAGCCTCAATGAGCTCCAGCTGGAGCTGGAGATAAGAGATTTGGCTTTCAGAGTCATCCAATGCCCAAATCAACCCAGGGGATGCTCTAACCCCACTGGGGATATTTGGGATGTGCTGAGCTGACCCCCCTGGCTCTGCTTCATAGAAATGTCCTGTGCAGATGTGGATGCATCTTGGGATGTGGATGCATCTCCCTCCAGCTGGTCCCAGTTTCTAGCTGCAAAACACCTGGGTGCTTAGCCATGTGCTGCAAGGATCTCATCCTGCCTGCCAAAAGCTTCCAGCAGCTGCACAGGCCAATTTTACAAGTCAGGGGTTTGTCTTTGACAGGCAACTCTTCATATCTTTATGACTGGACATTATTATATTGTTCTTTCATTTGATAACTGCTCCAGTAATGGCTTCCATTTGCAGTAAATCTTGTGTGCTGTCTTTTTCCCCACTATTAAACAGAAGATGATAACCTTTGTGGGAGGCTGTACACAGAAATTCAGTGAAGCTTTAAAAGAGGCTGGGGAGGAGGGGAGATGTGGAGGGGAAATGTGGTGTTGGCAAAGTGTCTGGTAGGAAGATGCTTTTGGAGGAACTAATTATACCCTGGAGCACTTGGAAGAACCTACCCAGCATGCAAGTTCAACTGGAAAATTAATATTTAAACTGCTCTTCAAGTTAGTAAGTCTTTGGAAAGCGCTGCTCAGTACCTGGAAAATAGACCCATGACACAGGAAAGATGAATCTGAATGTGACTCAATGCAAATACTTGGCTTTTTTCACCAACACCACAGAGCAGAGGCTGTCCCAGTTAAATGGCTCTGGAAACATCAGCTAAAATCCTTGGATGAGCTCTCCCCAACACACAGCTGGTTGGGTTTTGCCTTCCCTGCTAGTGCAGCCCTTGGTTTGCCATAGGCAATGCTGGATCTTGCCCAGAAACCTGGGCTGGGACGAGGCAAAATCCCCAAAGCTATGAAGGAGTGTCCCAAAGGCCTTTGTGCAGCTGCTCTTGGGCTGTGGCTCACCTTCCTCATGAGCTGTCTTATACAGGTCCTATTTTCACAGCCAGCCTGGATGGGTGAGAGCATCAGGAGAGATCAAACGCCCAGCAGCACCATGAGCTTGGCACTTTAACCCCTCTGTTGGAAGGTGGTTTTGGTTCCCAGTGCTGCAGCTCTGGCCAGGGGTGGCTTATCTGGCGGCTCATTTGCTCTGAGTTGAGCTGAAACTTGGCAGTGCTTGGAAGTAGAGGCATCCCTGAGAAATGCAGTGTTTAACCCAGTCAGGGTGGTGGTGACTGCAGTTCTGTGTTGATACTGGTACTAAACCACGGCCTGGGGCTCTTTAGGGGAAGCTAGGCAGTCATGGTCCAAACCACTGTGCACAGCCAAAAAACACTGGGCTGGAAATGCAGGAGGAGCACAAAAAAAAAAAAATCAAAGCAAATGTCATTGAGTGGAGTCCCCAGTTTGGCCCCCCCTGACTGCCCCTCAATCAGAAGTGTATGTGCAGAAAAATCACAGAAAGGCTGGAGTTGGAAGGGACCTTAAAGGTGATCTGGTTCCAGAACTTCACCTTTTAACTCCTGTGTGTGCTGGAATTAAAGCCAGAATATGTTTTCCTGCTATGGGATTTTGAATTCAGGCTGCAGAATAACTTCCTCTGTGGAAACCCAGGGCACTGGAAATATTTCTCTGTCAGCTCTGGGGTGCCCTGACCCCCAGGGGAGCACTGACTGTGACCCTCATTTATGGAGAAAGTTTCCTAAACTCCAGAATAGACTGGAATCCACTAAGGTGTGAAGTAGATTGTAGAGATTAGTGTAGGTGCATCACTTAGGTGGGAAATTCAGGTTTTGGGATTTTTAGTATGTTGTGGATGGAAGCAAGATGGAGGGCACAAGGTGTCATCCTGGGTTTCTTCTTCATGCTTCTTCTTCCTTCTTCTCCATGGGTTTGGGTGGCATTTTGTAATTGGGTGGAAAAGTCCCCATTGCAGCTCTTTGGGATCAGTTATTGGGTTAAAAGGGAAATAATCTAGGTGTCAGTTCTTAATTGGATAGTTAAGTCTTAAAAGACCTCGTAACAAGAGATTGTTGGCCATTTTTGTGGTGCTTTTCCAGTGCACTGAGCCTGGTGTGGACAGCGTGCAAAACTCTAGACAAGATAACAATAAACAAGAACACGAACACTGAAAAAATCCAGTGCATCTCTCTTTCCTGACACAAGAGCACTCCAGAAGGGTCTCCCTGACAGGGGAACCCCCTGGGAGGGCCCAGCCAGAGTCCCAGAATTTGGGGAATCAGCAGCAGGTACCTGACACTCCTCTAACCTGGAGGAAAAGGCTTCTCCCCACAACTTGCCCATCTAAATGACCCCCTTTGCAAAAGGGCCTTTTACCTTCACTCTGCAAAAAGGATGGAAAATTGCAGTGTTTTCCTGCAGCATGTTTAAGTTCACTTCAGACAATGTGTGTGTGTGTACAGTCATTATTGTTGCTGTTTGGTTTAGTTTTCTATTTTAATAGCTAAAATATTAAAATGGGAAAAGCCAAGTGCTGATTATCCACAGATATGCCTAATTTCACATGGTGAAGGTATCTGTTAGAATAATGTGTATATAATACAGGCAATGAGTGTTCACGGGAGACTAAAGCTGGAACATGGCAGCAATTCCAGAAATAATTGTTTCTTCCGAGGGAAAATAATAAAAAATCAACAACCCAAACTTGCCCTAAAGCTTCAAGCAAAGCCTTTTGCTATGCTTTTAAAAATAAATGCTAGCAATGCATTTTAATTTCCCACGTGCCTACATACACTGGCATTACAAGAAATCCCTTATTTATATGATAAATCCTGAATAATCCTGGGTGCTGCTCCTGAAAATGCTCCATCCCTCTTGATTATTTTCTCAGCAGCTCAAAAATAAAATGTTTTAGTGTTTGGGGTTGGGTTTTTTGGTTGGTTTTTTGTTTTAGTTTTTTTTTTTAACCTAGCCACCCTATGAGCAGCAGGATAGGACCTGCAAGGAAGGATGTATGGCACTAATCTCTTCTTGTAAAATTGAGTTTATTTGGGAAAAAAAACCAAATAAATGTGATGGGGAAGGGTGTTTCTTCTCTCTGGCTGCCTGTTGGTGGCCCTGGGATGAAATGTGGCTGCTGCTGCCTGAGGAGTTTCTCCTATTGGGTTTAGGGGTTATTTGTTTGGTATTTGGTTTTTTCTGTTTGTTTGGGGGGTTTTGGTGGTTTTTTGTGTTTTTTTTTTTGTTGTTGTTGTTTGTTTGGTTTTGGTTTTGGTTTTTGTTTTGTTTTTGTTTTTTGGTTTATTTTTTTGTTTGTTTGGAGGTTGGGAATACCAGTGGATGAAGAAATACAAAAATTTCACCTACCAATCATTTTTCCTTGTCTAATTTTCTAATCATTTCCTAATAAACCTAATAATCTAATCCGTTTTTCCTTTTAGTCTAACAAAGCTGCTGTCCAAATGCAAGGGTGAGCTCTTCTTCAGAGATATTGGTGCATGTACAGAAAAACAGATCACTTTTTTTTCTTAGAGGGCAAATCCTCAAACAGGTTGGCTGCAATAAGCCATAAATATGCTTGAACTTTCATGGGATTCCTAATTTTTAAAAAAGGGTTAAAGAGGGTTAAAATTCTAATTTATTTTTGTTTTTTTAAAAAAGATGTTGTTAGTTGTCCTCCAACTTATCTCATCTCGCATGTGCAGCATGAATATGCTTCAATTCAGGCACTAACAGAATTTTTAATTTAAAAAAGAGTGGATTTGACTATTTTGAGGTGTTATAAATACATATTATAATATTGGCTTTTCACAAATATTAAAATGGATGCTATATGTATAATGTTAAAGTAACTTTGCTACAGAGTTTTATTTATTTCTGTTGTTAACTAAACTTAGACACAGTAGGGAAATAGCTGATCTAGTGTTAAACTGCCTGCTTGGTTGGGATAACATTCATATGATGAAAACCCCCAAAATCACAGCCAAGAAATTCGCATGCTCTGAAAAGGCAGACCCGAGGAGGAGCCATGCTAAACAGTTCTTGAGGAAAAGTTTTAATATGTATAATTGTTTATGAATATGCAGTAGACTGATGCAATGGAAAGGGTATTTAAAGAGCATCTCTGAAATAGCAGGTGTGCTCCTGGCGGAGTGCCAAGCACCCGGTGGTGAAATCTTTATTTTCTTTGTCTCCTATTGTCCTTTATTAAACTTTTGAATTGTGAAAAACGCAAATGACTTGTTTTTTAAAATTTTAAAAGTTTAATAGTAATAAAATGGTTATAAAAATAGCAATGCAATTAGAGGAATAATAATTTGGACAATTTGGATTAGGACAATATGAGACAATAGAAACAAAGAGTTGTGGACAGTCTGGGTACCTCTTTCTGGGCAGTATAAGCCCGAAAATGGACACACGTTAACAAAGGATTAACTTTTAAAAGCAATAGCTCATTGCATATTCATACACCTCACACATGATGCATAAATTCCATTCAAACACAGGATTCTGTCTGGTCAGTGTCAGCTTCTTCCTCTGAATCCTGACAGCGTCTTCAGGGCTGAGTGAGGCGGGAAGAAGTTCATTTCTCCTGATAATGGAGCAATAAATTCTCTTTCTCTGAAAGATTTAGGTGTCCTGTGGCTGGTGCCTCAGTGCGGGTCCTTTCTTTAGAAAAAAAGTATCCTACATAGCATAGTTTCTATTTTAACATTTTGTTATAACCTAAAACTATATTTAACACATTACTTAAGAGAACTAACACAACGTAACTTTCTAACACAACACATATAACATTCACTTTAATATTTGCAAAAAGCCAATCTTAAAATACGCATTTTTCACAGAATTTTTACAGGAGAGTGAACCTCGTTTTTCACAGAAGGCATAGCTAGGTTGTCTCCCAACTTAGCTCTCAGGTGAAATCACCAGTCTGGGCTGTATGAATATGCCACATCTTCGGGCACTAATGTGATTTCTAATTGGAAAAAAAAAAGAAAAAAAAAAAGGGGTCGTTTGTTTCCCAACTCAATTCATTCCAGGGGAAATCCCAAC